>NW_027394446.1:0-30995 GCF_049309525.1 Garra rufa | reverse complement strand
AGAAAGAAAACCTGAATTGTGAGTTTATATTGCAATTCTGGCTTTATTTATCACAATTGTGAGTTTAAGTTATCCATTTTTGAGAAAGAAAGCCTGAATTGTGATTTTATATTGCAATTCTGGCTTTATTTCTCACAATTGTAAGTTTATATCATCCATTTTTGAGAAAGAAAGCCTAAATTATGAGTTTATATTGCAATTCTGGCTTTAATGCTCACAATTGTAAGTTTATATCATCCATTTTTGAGAAAGAAAGTCTTAATTATGAGATTATATTGCAATTCTGGCTTTATTTCTCACAACTGTGAGAATATATCATCCATTTTTGAGAAAGAAAGCCTGAATTATGAGTTTTTATTGCAATTCTGGCTTTAATGCTCACAATTGTAAGTTTATATCATCCATTTTTGAGAAAGAAAGCCTGAATTATGAGTTTATATTGCAATTCTGGCTTTATTTCTCACAATTGTGAGTTTATGTTATCCATTTTTGTGAAAGAAAGCCTGAATTATGAGTTTATATTGCAATTCTGGCTTAATTTCTCACAATTGTGAGTATATATCATCAATTTTTTGAGAAAGAAAGCCTGAATTATGAGTTTATATTGCAATTCAGGCTTTATTTCTCACAATTGTAAGTTTATATCATCCATTTTTGAGAAAGAAAGCCTGAATTATGAGTTTATATTGCAATTCTGGCTTTATTTCTCACAATTGTGAGCATGTATCATCAATTTTTTGAGAAAGAAAGCCTGAATTATGAGTTTATATTGCAATTCTGGCTTATAAACTCACAATTGTAAGTTTATTTCATCCATTTTTGAGAAAGAAAGCCTGAATTATGAGTTTATATTGCAATTCTGGCTTTAATGCTCACAATTGTAAGTTTATATCATCAATTTTTGAGAAAGAAAGTCTGAATTATGAGTTTATATTGCAATTCTGGCTTTATTTCTCACAATTGTGAGTATATATCATCCATTTCTGAGAAAGAAAGCCTGAATTGTGAGTTTATATTGCAATTCTGGCTTTATTTCTCACAATTGTGAGTATATATCATCAATTTTTTGAGAAAGAAAGCCTGAATTCTGAGTTTATATTGCAATTCTGGCTTATAAACTCACAATTGTAAGTTTATTTCATCCATTTTTGAGAAAGAAAGCCTGAATTATGAGTTTATATTGCAATTCAGGCTTTATTTCTCACAATTGTTAGTTTATGTTATCCATTTTTGAGAAAGAAAGTCTGAATTATGAGTTTATATTGCAATTCTGGCTTTATTTCTCACAATTGTGAGTATATATCATCAATTTTTTGAGAAAGAAAGCCTGAATTCTGAGTTTATATTTCAATTCTGGCTTATAAACTCACAATTGTAAGTTTATATCATCCATTTTTGAGAAAGAAAGCCTCAATTATGAGTTTATATTGCAATTCTGGCTTTATTTCTCACAACTGTGAGTATATATCATCCATTTCTGAGGAAGAAAGCCTGAATTATGAGTTTATATTGCAATTCTGGCTTTATTTCTCACAATTGTGAGTATATATCATCCATTTCTGAGAAAGAAAGCCTGAATTATGAGTTAATTTTGCAATTCTGGCTTTAATGCTCACAATTGTAAGTTTATATCATCCATTTTTGAGAAAGAAAGCCTCAATTATGAGTTTATATTGCAATTCTGGCTTTAATGCTCACAATTGTAAGTTTATATCATCCATTTTTGAGAAAGAAAGCCTCAATTATGAGTTTATATTGCAATTCTGGCTTTAATGCTCACAACTGGAAGTTTATATCATCCATTGTTGAGAAAGAAAGCCTGAATTATCAGTTCATATTGCAATTCTGGCTTTATTTCTCACAACTGTGAGTATATATCATCCATTTCTGAGAAAGAAAGCCTGAATTATGAGTTTATATTGCAATTCTGGCTTTATTTCTCACAATTGTGAGTTTATGTTATCCATTTTTGTCAAAGTAAGCCTAAATTATGAGTTTATATTGCAATTCTGGCTTTGTTTCTCACAATTGTGAGGATATATCATCCATTTTTGAGAAAGAAAGCCGGAAATATGGGTTTAAATTGCAATTCTGGCTTTATTGCTCACAATTGCGGGTTTATATCATCCATTCCTGAGAAAGAAAGCCTGAATTATGAGTTCATATTGCAATTCTGGCTTTATTTCTCACAATTGTGAGTATATATATGACCCATTTCTGAGAAAGAAAGCCTGAAGTATAAAAATTATATTGCAATTCTGGCTTTATTTCTGACAATTGTGAGTATATATCATCCATTTCTGAGAAAGAAAGCCTGAATTATGAGTTTATATTGCAATTATGGCTTTATTTCTCACAATTGCTAGGTTATATCATCCATTTCTGAGAAAGAAAGCCTGAATTATGAGTTTATATTGTAATTCTGGCTTTATTGCTCACAATTGCTAGGTTATATCATCCATTTCTGAGAAAGAAAGCCTGAATTATGAGTTTATATTGCAATTCTGGCTTTATTTCTCACAATTGTGAGTATATATCACCCATTTCTGAGAAAGAAAGTCTGAATTATGAGTTTATATTGCAATTCTGGCTTTATTTCTCACAATTGTGAGTATATATCACCCATTTCTGAGAAAGAAAGCCTGAATTGTGAGTTTATATAGCAATTCTGGTTTTATTTTTCACAATTGTGAGTATATATCATCAATTTTTTGAGAAAGAAAGCCTGAATTATGAGTTTATGTTGCAATTCTGGCTTTAATGCTTACAATTGTAAGTTTATATCATCCATTGTTGAGAAAGAAAGCCTGAATTATGAGTTTATATTGCAATTCTGGCTTTAATGCTCACAATTGTAAGTTTATATCATCCATTGTTGAGAAAGAAAGTCTGAATTATGAGTTTATATTGCAATTCTGGCTTTATTTCTCACAATTGTGAGTATATATCATCCATTTCTGAGAAAGACACCTGAATTATGAGTTTATATTGCAATTCTGGCTTTATTTCTCACAATTGTGAGTTTATGTTATCCATTTTTGAGAAAGAAAGTCTGAATTATGAGTTCATATTGCAATTCTGGCTTTATTGCTCACAATTGTAAGTTTATATCATCCATTTTTGAGAAAGAAAGCCTGAATTATGAGTTTATATTGCAATTCTGGCTTTAATGCTCACAATTGTAAGTTTATTTCATCCATTTTTGAGAAAGAAAGCCTGAATTATTAGTTTATATTGCAATTCTGGCTTTAATGCTCACAATTGTAAGTTTATATCATCCATTTTTGAGAAAGAAAGCCTGAATTATGAGTTTATATTGCAATTCTGGCTTTAATGCTCACAATTGTAAGTTTATATCATCCATTTTTGAGAAAGAAAGCCTGAATTATGAGTTTATATTGCAATTCTGGCTTTATTTCTCACAATTGTGAGTATATATCATCAATTTTTTGAGAAAGAAAGCCTGCATTCTGAGTTTATATTGCAATTCTGGCTTATAAACTCACAATTGTAAGTTTATTTCATCCATTTTTGAGAAAGAAAGCCTGAATTATGAGTTTATATTGCAATTCTGGCTTTAATGCTCACAACTGGAAGTTTATATCATCCATTTTTGAGAAAGAAAGCCTCAATTATGAGTTTATATTGCAATTCTGGCTTTAATGCTCACAACTGGAAGTTTATATCATCCATTGTTGAGAAAGAAAGCCTGAATTATGAGTTTATATTGCAATTCTGGCTTTAATGCTCACAATTGTAAGTTTATATCATCCATTTTTGAGAAAGAAAGCCTCAATTATGAGTTTATATTGCAATTCTGGCTTTAATGCTCACAACTGGAAGTTTATATCATCCATTGTTGAGAAAGAAAGCCTGAATTATCAGTTCATATTGCAATTCTGCCTTTATTTCTCACAATTGTGAGTATATATCATCCATTTCTGAGAAAGAAAGCCTGAATTATGAGTTTATATTGCAATTCTGGCTTTATTTCTCACAATTGTGAGTATATATCACCCATTTCTGAGAAAGAAAGCCTGAATTATGAGTTTATATTGCAATTCTGGCTTTATTTCTCACAATTGTGAGTATATATCACCCATTTCTGAGAAAGAAAGCCTGAATTATGAGTTTATATTGCAATTCTGGCTTTATTTCTCACAATTGTGAGTTTATGTTATCCATTTTTGTCAAAGTAAGCCTGAATTATGAGTTTATATTGCAATTCTGGCTTTATTTCTCACAATTGTGAGTATATATCATCCATTTCTGAGAAAGAAAGCCTGAATTATTAGTTAATTTTGCAATTCTGGCTTTATTGCTCACAATTGCGGGTTTATATCATCCATTCCTGAGAAAGAAAGCCTGAATTATGAGTTTATATTGCAATTCTGGCTTTAATGCTCACAATTGTAAGTTTATATCATCCATTTTTGAGAAAGAAAGCCTGAATTATGAGTTTATATTGCAATTCTGGCTTTAATGCTCACAATTGGAAGTTTATATCATCCATTGTTGAGAAAGAAAGCCTGAATTATGAGTTTATATTGCAATTCTGGCTTTAATACTCACAATTGTAAGTTTATATCATCCATTTTTGAGAAAGAAAGCCTGAATTATGAGTTTATATTGCAATTCTGGCTTTAATGCTCACAATTGGAAGTTTATATAATCCATTGTTGAGAAAGAAATCCTGAATTATCAGTTCATATTGCAATTCTGGCTTTACTTCTCACAATTGTGAGTATATATCATCAATTTTTTGAGAAAGAAAGCCTGAATTATGAGTTTATATTGCAATTCTGGCTTTATTTCTCACAATTGTGAGTATATATCATCCATTTTTGAGAAAGAAAGCCTCAATTATGAGTTTATATTGCAATTCTGGCTTTATTTCTCACAATTGTGAGTATATATCACCCATTTTTGAGAAAGAAAGCCTGAATTATGAGTTTATACTGCAATTTTGGCTTTATTTCTCACAATTGTGAGCATATATCACTAATTTTTGAGAAAGAAAGCCTGAATTATGAGTTTATATTGCAATTCTGGCTTTATTTCTCACAATTGTAAGTTTATGTTTTCCATTTTTGTGAAAGAAAGCCTGAATTATGAGTTTATATTGCAATTCTGGCTTTATTTCTCACATATGTGAGTATATGTCATCCATTTCTGAGAAAGAAAGCCTGAATTATGAGTTTATTTTGCAATTCTAGGTTTATTTCTCACAATTGTGAGTTTATGTTATCCATTTTTGAGAAAGAAAGCCTGAATTATGAGTTTATATTGCAATTCTGGCTTTATTTCTCACAATTGTGAGTTTAAGTTATCCGTTTTTGAGAAAGAAAGCCTGAATTGTGAGTTTATATTGCAATTCTGGCTTTAATGCTCACAATTGGAAGTTTATATCATCCATTGTTGAGAAAGAAAGCCTGAATTGTGAGTTCATATTGCAATTCTGGCTTTACTTCTCACAATTGTGAGTATATATCATCAATTTTTTGAGAAAGAAAGCCTGAATTATGAGTTTATATCGCAATTCTGGCTTTATTTCTCACAATTGTGAGTTTATGTTATCCATTTTTGAGAAAGAAAGTCTGAATTATGAGTTTATATTGCAATTCTGTCTTTATTTCTCACAATTGTGAGTATATATCACCAATTTGTGAGAAAGAAAGCCTGAATTATGAGTTCATATTGCAATTCTGGCTTTATTTCTCACAATTGTGAGTATATATCATCCATTTCTAAGAAAGAAAGCCTGAATTATGAGTTTATATTGCAATTCTGGCTTTATTTCTCACAATTGTGAGTATATATCACCCATTTCTGAGAAAGAAAGCCTGAATTATGAGTTTATATTGCAATTTTGGCTTTATTTCTCACAATTGTGAGTATATATCATCCATTTTTGAGAAAGAAAGCCTCAATTATGAGTTTATATTGCAATTCTGGCTTTATTTCTCACAATTGTGAGTATATATCACCCATTTCTGAGAAAGAAAGTCTGAATTATGAGTTTATATTGCAATTTTGGCTTTATTTCTCACAATTGTGAGCATATATCACTAATTTCTGAGAAAGAAAGCCTGAATTATGAGTTTATATTGCAATTCTGGCTTTAATGCTCACAATTGTAAGTTTATATCATCCATTTTTGAGAAAGAAAGCCTGAATTATGAGTTTATATTGCAATTCTGGCTTTATTTCTCACAATTGTGAGTTTATGTTATCCATTTTTGTGAAAGAAAGCCTGAATTATGAGTTTATATTGCAATTCTGGCTTTATTTCTCACAAATGTGAGTATATGTCATCCATTTCTGAGAAAGAAAGCCTGAATTGTGAGTTTATTTTGCAATTCTGGCTTTATTTCTCACAATTGTGAGTTTATGTTATCCATTTTTGAGAAAGAAAACCTGAATTGTGAGTTTATATTGCAATTCTGGCTTTATTTATCACAATTGTGAGTTTAAGTTATCCATTTTTGAGAAAGAAAGCCTGAATTGTGATTTTATATTGCAATTCTGGCTTTATTTCTCACAATTGTAAGTTTATATCATCCATTTTTGAGAAAGAAAGCCTAAATTATGAGTTTATATTGCAATTCTGGCTTTAATGCTCACAATTGTAAGTTTATATCATCCATTTTTGAGAAAGAAAGTCTTAATTATGAGATTATATTGCAATTCTGGCTTTATTTCTCACAACTGTGAGAATATATCATCCATTTTTGAGAAAGAAAGCCTGAATTATGAGTTTTTATTGCAATTCTGGCTTTAATGCTCACAATTGTAAGTTTATATCATCCATTTTTGAGAAAGAAAGCCTGAATTATGAGTTTATATTGCAATTCTGGCTTTATTTCTCACAATTGTGAGTTTATGTTATCCATTTTTGTGAAAGAAAGCCTGAATTATGAGTTTATATTGCAATTCTGGCTTAATTTCTCACAATTGTGAGTATATATCATCAATTTTTTGAGAAAGAAAGCCTGAATTATGAGTTTATATTGCAATTCAGGCTTTATTTCTCACAATTGTAAGTTTATATCATCCATTTTTGAGAAAGAAAGCCTGAATTATGAGTTTATATTGCAATTCTGGCTTTATTTCTCACAATTGTGAGCATGTATCATCAATTTTTTGAGAAAGAAAGCCTGAATTATGAGTTTATATTGCAATTCTGGCTTATAAACTCACAATTGTAAGTTTATTTCATCCATTTTTGAGAAAGAAAGCCTGAATTATGAGTTTATATTGCAATTCTGGCTTTAATGCTCACAATTGTAAGTTTATATCATCAATTTTTGAGAAAGAAAGTCTGAATTATGAGTTTATATTGCAATTCTGGCTTTATTTCTCACAATTGTGAGTATATATCATCCATTTCTGAGAAAGAAAGCCTGAATTGTGAGTTTATATTGCAATTCTGGCTTTATTTCTCACAATTGTGAGTATATATCATCAATTTTTTGAGAAAGAAAGCCTGAATTCTGAGTTTATATTGCAATTCTGGCTTATAAACTCACAATTGTAAGTTTATTTCATCCATTTTTGAGAAAGAAAGCCTGAATTATGAGTTTATATTGCAATTCAGGCTTTATTTCTCACAATTGTTAGTTTATGTTATCCATTTTTGAGAAAGAAAGTCTGAATTATGAGTTTATATTGCAATTCTGGCTTTATTTCTCACAATTGTGAGTATATATCATCAATTTTTTGAGAAAGAAAGCCTGAATTCTGAGTTTATATTTCAATTCTGGCTTATAAACTCACAATTGTAAGTTTATATCATCCATTTTTGAGAAAGAAAGCCTCAATTATGAGTTTATATTGCAATTCTGGCTTTATTTCTCACAACTGTGAGTATATATCATCCATTTCTGAGGAAGAAAGCCTGAATTATGAGTTTATATTGCAATTCTGGCTTTATTTCTCACAATTGTGAGTATATATCATCCATTTCTGAGAAAGAAAGCCTGAATTATGAGTTAATTTTGCAATTCTGGCTTTAATGCTCACAATTGTAAGTTTATATCATCCATTTTTGAGAAAGAAAGCCTCAATTATGAGTTTATATTGCAATTCTGGCTTTAATGCTCACAATTGTAAGTTTATATCATCCATTTTTGAGAAAGAAAGCCTCAATTATGAGTTTATATTGCAATTCTGGCTTTAATGCTCACAACTGGAAGTTTATATCATCCATTGTTGAGAAAGAAAGCCTGAATTATCAGTTCATATTGCAATTCTGGCTTTATTTCTCACAACTGTGAGTATATATCATCCATTTCTGAGAAAGAAAGCCTGAATTATGAGTTTATATTGCAATTCTGGCTTTATTTCTCACATATGTGAGTATATGTCATCCATTTCTGAGAAAGAAAGCCTGAATTATGAGTTTATTTTGCAATTCTAGGTTTATTTCTCACAATTGTGAGTTTATGTTATCCATTTTTGAGAAAGAAAGCCTGAATTATGAGTTTATATTGCAATTCTGGCTTTATTTCTCACAATTGTGAGTTTAAGTTATCCGTTTTTGAGAAAGAAAGCCTGAATTGTGAGTTTATATTGCAATTCTGGCTTTAATGCTCACAATTGGAAGTTTATATCATCCATTGTTGAGAAAGAAAGCCTGAATTGTGAGTTCATATTGCAATTCTGGCTTTACTTCTCACAATTGTGAGTATATATCATCAATTTTTTGAGAAAGAAAGCCTGAATTATGAGTTTATATCGCAATTCTGGCTTTATTTCTCACAATTGTGAGTTTATGTTATCCATTTTTGAGAAAGAAAGTCTGAATTATGAGTTTATATTGCAATTCTGTCTTTATTTCTCACAATTGTGAGTATATATCACCAATTTGTGAGAAAGAAAGCCTGAATTATGAGTTCATATTGCAATTCTGGCTTTATTTCTCACAATTGTGAGTATATATCATCCATTTCTAAGAAAGAAAGCCTGAATTATGAGTTTATATTGCAATTCTGGCTTTATTTCTCACAATTGTGAGTATATATCACCCATTTCTGAGAAAGAAAGCCTGAATTATGAGTTTATATTGCAATTTTGGCTTTATTTCTCACAATTGTGAGTATATATCATCCATTTTTGAGAAAGAAAGCCTCAATTATGAGTTTATATTGCAATTCTGGCTTTATTTCTCACAATTGTGAGTATATATCACCCATTTCTGAGAAAGAAAGTCTGAATTATGAGTTTATATTGCAATTTTGGCTTTATTTCTCACAATTGTGAGCATATATCACTAATTTCTGAGAAAGAAAGCCTGAATTATGAGTTTATATTGCAATTCTGGCTTTAATGCTCACAATTGTAAGTTTATATCATCCATTTTTGAGAAAGAAAGCCTGAATTATGAGTTTATATTGCAATTCTGGCTTTATTTCTCACAATTGTGAGTTTATGTTATCCATTTTTGTGAAAGAAAGCCTGAATTATGAGTTTATATTGCAATTCTGGCTTTATTTCTCACAAATGTGAGTATATGTCATCCATTTCTGAGAAAGAAAGCCTGAATTGTGAGTTTATTTTGCAATTCTGGCTTTATTTCTCACAATTGTGAGTTTATGTTATCCATTTTTGAGAAAGAAAACCTGAATTGTGAGTTTATATTGCAATTCTGGCTTTATTTATCACAATTGTGAGTTTAAGTTATCCATTTTTGAGAAAGAAAGCCTGAATTGTGATTTTATATTGCAATTCTGGCTTTATTTCTCACAATTGTAAGTTTATATCATCCATTTTTGAGAAAGAAAGCCTAAATTATGAGTTTATATTGCAATTCTGGCTTTAATGCTCACAATTGTAAGTTTATATCATCCATTTTTGAGAAAGAAAGTCTTAATTATGAGATTATATTGCAATTCTGGCTTTATTTCTCACAACTGTGAGAATATATCATCCATTTTTGAGAAAGAAAGCCTGAATTATGAGTTTTTATTGCAATTCTGGCTTTAATGCTCACAATTGTAAGTTTATATCATCCATTTTTGAGAAAGAAAGCCTGAATTATGAGTTTATATTGCAATTCTGGCTTTATTTCTCACAATTGTGAGTTTATGTTATCCATTTTTGTGAAAGAAAGCCTGAATTATGAGTTTATATTGCAATTCTGGCTTAATTTCTCACAATTGTGAGTATATATCATCAATTTTTTGAGAAAGAAAGCCTGAATTATGAGTTTATATTGCAATTCAGGCTTTATTTCTCACAATTGTAAGTTTATTTCATCCATTTTTGAGAAAGAAAGCCTGAATTATGAGTTTATATTGCAATTCTGGCTTTAATGCTCACAATTGTAAGTTTATATCATCAATTTTTGAGAAAGAAAGTCTGAATTATGAGTTTATATTGCAATTCTGGCTTTATTTCTCACAATTGTGAGTATATATCATCCATTTCTGAGAAAGAAAGCCTGAATTGTGAGTTTATATTGCAATTCTGGCTTTATTTCTCACAATTGTGAGTATATATCATCAATTTTTTGAGAAAGAAAGCCTGAATTCTGAGTTTATATTGCAATTCTGGCTTATAAACTCACAATTGTAAGTTTATTTCATCCATTTTTGAGAAAGAAAGCCTGAATTATGAGTTTATATTGCAATTCTGGCTTTATTTCTCACAATTGTGAGTATATATCATCAATTTTTTGAGAAAGAAAGCCTGAATTCTGAGTTTATATTTCAATTCTGGCTTATAAACTCACAATTGTAAGTTTATATCATCCATTTTTGAGAAAGAAAGCCTCAATTATGAGTTTATATTGCAATTCTGGCTTTATTTCTCACAACTGTGAGTATATATCATCCATTTCTGAGGAAGAAAGCCTGAATTATGAGTTTATATTGCAATTCTGGCTTTATTTCTCACAATTGTGAGTATATATCATCCATTTCTGAGAAAGAAAGCCTGAATTATGAGTTAATTTTGCAATTCTGGCTTTAATGCTCACAATTGTAAGTTTATATCATCCATTTTTGAGAAAGAAAGCCTCAATTATGAGTTTATATTGCAATTCTGGCTTTAATGCTCACAATTGTAAGTTTATATCATCCATTTTTGAGAAAGAAAGCCTCAATTATGAGTTTATATTGCAATTCTGGCTTTAATGCTCACAACTGGAAGTTTATATCATCCATTGTTGAGAAAGAAAGCCTGAATTATCAGTTCATATTGCAATTCTGGCTTTATTTCTCACAACTGTGAGTATATATCATCCATTTCTGAGAAAGAAAGCCTGAATTATGAGTTTATATTGCAATTCTGGCTTTATTTCTCACAATTGTGAGTTTATGTTATCCATTTTTGTCAAAGTAAGCCTAAATTATGAGTTTATATTGCAATTCTGGCTTTGTTTCTCACAATTGTGAGGATATATCATCCATTTTTGAGAAAAAAAGCCGGAAATATGGGTTTAAATTGCAATTCTGGCTTTATTGCTCACAATTGCGGGTTTATATCATCCATTCCTGAGAAAGAAAGCCTGAATTATGAGTTCATATTGCAATTCTGGCTTTATTTCTCACAATTGTGAGTATATATATGACCCATTTCTGAGAAAGAAAGCCTGAAGTATAAAAATTATATTGCAATTCTGGCTTTATTTCTGACAATTGTGAGTATATATCATCCATTTCTGAGAAAGAAAGCCTGAATTATGAGTTTATATTGCAATTATGGCTTTATTTCTCACAATTGCTAGGTTATATCATCCATTTCTGAGAAAGAAAGCCTGAATTATGAGTTTATATTGTAATTCTGGCTTTATTGCTCACAATTGCTAGGTTATATCATCCATTTCTGAGAAAGAAAGCCTGAATTATGAGTTTATATTGCAATTCTGGCTTTATTTCTCACAATTGTGAGTATATATCACCCATTTCTGAGAAAGAAAGTCTGAATTATGAGTTTATATTGCAATTCTGGCTTTATTTCTCACAATTGTGAGTATATATCACCCATTTCTGAGAAAGAAAGCCTGAATTGTGAGTTTATATAGCAATTCTGGTTTTATTTTTCACAATTGTGAGTATATATCATCAATTTTTTGAGAAAGAAAGCCTGAATTATGAGTTTATGTTGCAATTCTGGCTTTAATGCTTACAATTGTAAGTTTATATCATCCATTGTTGAGAAAGAAAGCCTGAATTATGAGTTTATATTGCAATTCTGGCTTTAATGCTCACAATTGTAAGTTTATATCATCCATTGTTGAGAAAGAAAGTCTGAATTATGAGTTTATATTGCAATTCTGGCTTTATTTCTCACAATTGTGAGTATATATCATCCATTTCTGAGAAAGACACCTGAATTATGAGTTTATATTGCAATTCTGGCTTTATTTCTCACAATTGTGAGTTTATGTTATCCATTTTTGAGAAAGAAAGTCTGAATTATGAGTTCATATTGCAATTCTGGCTTTATTGCTCACAATTGTAAGTTTATATCATCCATTTTTGAGAAAGAAAGCCTGAATTATGAGTTTATATTGCAATTCTGGCTTTAATGCTCACAATTGTAAGTTTATTTCATCCATTTTTGAGAAAGAAAGCCTGAATTATTAGTTTATATTGCAATTCTGGCTTTAATGCTCACAATTGTAAGTTTATATCATCCATTTTTGAGAAAGAAAGCCTGAATTATGAGTTTATATTGCAATTCTGGCTTTAATGCTCACAATTGTAAGTTTATATCATCCATTTTTGAGAAAGAAAGCCTGAATTATGAGTTTATATTGCAATTCTGGCTTTATTTCTCACAATTGTGAGTATATATCATCAATTTTTTGAGAAAGAAAGCCTGCATTCTGAGTTTATATTGCAATTCTGGCTTATAAACTCACAATTGTAAGTTTATTTCATCCATTTTTGAGAAAGAAAGCCTGAATTATGAGTTTATATTGCAATTCTGGCTTTAATGCTCACAACTGGAAGTTTATATCATCCATTTTTGAGAAAGAAAGCCTCAATTATGAGTTTATATTGCAATTCTGGCTTTAATGCTCACAACTGGAAGTTTATATCATCCATTGTTGAGAAAGAAAGCCTGAATTATGAGTTTATATTGCAATTCTGGCTTTAATGCTCACAATTGGAAGTTTATATCATCCATTGTTGAGAAAGAAAGCCTGAATTATGAGTTTATATTGCAATTCTGGCTTTAATACTCACAATTGTAAGTTTATATCATCCATTTTTGAGAAAGAAAGCCTGAATTATGAGTTTATATTGCAATTCTGGCTTTAATGCTCACAATTGGAAGTTTATATAATCCATTGTTGAGAAAGAAATCCTGAATTATCAGTTCATATTGCAATTCTGGCTTTACTTCTCACAATTGTGAGTATATATCATCAATTTTTTGAGAAAGAAAGCCTGAATTATGAGTTTATATTGCAATTCTGGCTTTATTTCTCACAATTGTGAGTATATATCATCCATTTTTGAGAAAGAAAGCCTCAATTATGAGTTTATATTGCAATTCTGGCTTTATTTCTCACAATTGTGAGTATATATCACCCATTTTTGAGAAAGAAAGCCTGAATTATGAGTTTATACTGCAATTTTGGCTTTATTTCTCACAATTGTGAGCATATATCACTAATTTTTGAGAAAGAAAGCCTGAATTATGAGTTTATATTGCAATTCTGGCTTTATTTCTCACAATTGTAAGTTTATGTTTTCCATTTTTGTGAAAGAAAGCCTGAATTATGAGTTTATATTGCAATTCTGGCTTTATTTCTCACATATGTGAGTATATGTCATCCATTTCTGAGAAAGAAAGCCTGAATTATGAGTTTATTTTGCAATTCTAGGTTTATTTCTCACAATTGTGAGTTTATGTTATCCATTTTTGAGAAAGAAAGCCTGAATTATGAGTTTATATTGCAATTCTGGCTTTATTTCTCACAATTGTGAGTTTAAGTTATCCGTTTTTGAGAAAGAAAGCCTGAATTGTGAGTTTATATTGCAATTCTGGCTTTATTTCTCACAATTGTGAGTATATATCACCCATTTCTGAGAAAGAAAGTCTGAATTATGAGTTTATATTGCAATTTTGGCTTTATTTCTCACAATTGTGAGCATATATCACTAATTTCTGAGAAAGAAAGCCTGAATTATGAGTTTATATTGCAATTCTGGCTTTAATGCTCACAATTGTAAGTTTATATCATCCATTTTTGAGAAAGAAAGCCTGAATTATGAGTTTATATTGCAATTCTGGCTTTAATGCTCACAATTGTAAGTTTATATCATCCATTTTTGAGAAAGAAAGTCTTAATTATGAGTTTATATTGCAATTCTGGCTTTATTTCTCACAACTGTGAGAATATATCATCCATTTTTGAGAAAGAAAGTCTTAATTATGAGATTATATTGCAATTCTGGCTTTATTTCTCACAACTGTGAGAATATATCATCCATTTTTGAGAAAGAAAGCCTGAATTATGAGTTTTTATTGCAATTCTGGCTTTAATGCTCACAATTGTAAGTTTATATCATCCATTTTTGAGAAAGAAAGCCTGAATTATGAGTTTATATTGCAATTCTGGCTTTATTTCTCACAATTGTGAGTTTATGTTATCCATTTTTGTGAAAGAAAGCCTGAATTATGAGTTTATATTGCAATTCTGGCTTAATTTCTCACAATTGTGAGTATATATCATCAATTTTTTGAGAAAGAAAGCCTGAATTATGAGTTTATATTGCAATTCAGGCTTTATTTCTCACAATTGTAAGTTTATATCATCCATTTTTGAGAAAGAAAGCCTGAATTATGAGTTTATATTGCAATTCTGGCTTTATTTCTCACAATTGTGAGCATGTATCATCAATTTTTTGAGAAAGAAAGCCTGAATTATGAGTTTATATTGCAATTCTGGCTTATAAACTCACAATTGTAAGTTTATTTCATCCATTTTTGAGAAAGAAAGCCTGAATTATGAGTTTATATTGCAATTCTGGCTTTAATGCTCACAATTGTAAGTTTATATCATCAATTTTTGAGAAAGAAAGTCTGAATTATGAGTTTATATTGCAATTCTGGCTTTATTTCTCACAATTGTGAGTATATATCATCCATTTCTGAGAAAGAAAGCCTGAATTGTGAGTTTATATTGCAATTCTGGCTTTATTTCTCACAATTGTGAGTATATATCATCAATTTTTTGAGAAAGAAAGCCTGAATTCTGAGTTTATATTGCAATTCTGGCTTATAAACTCACAATTGTAAGTTTATTTCATCCATTTTTGAGAAAGAAAGCCTGAATTATGAGTTTATATTGCAATTCAGGCTTTATTTCTCACAATTGTTAGTTTATGTTATCCATTTTTGAGAAAGAAAGTCTGAATTATGAGTTTATATTGCAATTCTGGCTTTATTTCTCACAATTGTGAGTATATATCATCAATTTTTTGAGAAAGAAAGCCTGAATTCTGAGTTTATATTTCAATTCTGGCTTATAAACTCACAATTGTAAGTTTATATCATCCATTTTTGAGAAAGAAAGCCTCAATTATGAGTTTATATTGCAATTCTGGCTTTATTTCTCACAACTGTGAGTATATATCATCCATTTCTGAGGAAGAAAGCCTGAATTATGAGTTTATATTGCAATTCTGGCTTTATTTCTCACAATTGTGAGTATATATCATCCATTTCTGAGAAAGAAAGCCTGAATTATGAGTTAATTTTGCAATTCTGGCTTTAATGCTCACAATTGTAAGTTTATATCATCCATTTTTGAGAAAGAAAGCCTCAATTATGAGTTTATATTGCAATTCTGGCTTTAATGCTCACAATTGTAAGTTTATATCATCCATTTTTGAGAAAGAAAGCCTCAATTATGAGTTTATATTGCAATTCTGGCTTTAATGCTCACAACTGGAAGTTTATATCATCCATTGTTGAGAAAGAAAGCCTGAATTATCAGTTCATATTGCAATTCTGGCTTTATTTCTCACAACTGTGAGTATATATCATCCATTTCTGAGAAAGAAAGCCTGAATTATGAGTTTATATTGCAATTCTGGCTTTATTTCTCACAATTGTGAGTTTATGTTATCCATTTTTGTCAAAGTAAGCCTAAATTATGAGTTTATATTGCAATTCTGGCTTTGTTTCTCACAATTGTGAGGATATATCATCCATTTTTGAGAAAAAAAGCCGGAAATATGGGTTTAAATTGCAATTCTGGCTTTATTGCTCACAATTGCGGGTTTATATCATCCATTCCTGAGAAAGAAAGCCTGAATTATGAGTTCATATTGCAATTCTGGCTTTATTTCTCACAATTGTGAGTATATATATGACCCATTTCTGAGAAAGAAAGCCTGAAGTATAAAAATTATATTGCAATTCTGGCTTTATTTCTGACAATTGTGAGTATATATCATCCATTTCTGAGAAAGAAAGCCTGAATTATGAGTTTATATTGCAATTATGGCTTTATTTCTCACAATTGCTAGGTTATATCATCCATTTCTGAGAAAGAAAGCCTGAATTATGAGTTTATATTGTAATTCTGGCTTTATTGCTCACAATTGCTAGGTTATATCATCCATTTCTGAGAAAGAAAGCCTGAATTATGAGTTTATATTGCAATTCTGGCTTTATTTCTCACAATTGTGAGTATATATCACCCATTTCTGAGAAAGAAAGTCTGAATTATGAGTTTATATTGCAATTCTGGCTTTATTTCTCACAATTGTGAGTATATATCACCCATTTCTGAGAAAGAAAGCCTGAATTGTGAGTTTATATAGCAATTCTGGTTTTATTTTTCACAATTGTGAGTATATATCATCAATTTTTTGAGAAAGAAAGCCTGAATTATGAGTTTATGTTGCAATTCTGGCTTTAATGCTTACAATTGTAAGTTTATATCATCCATTGTTGAGAAAGAAAGCCTGAATTATGAGTTTATATTGCAATTCTGGCTTTAATGCTCACAATTGTAAGTTTATATCATCCATTGTTGAGAAAGAAAGTCTGAATTATGAGTTTATATTGCAATTCTGGCTTTATTTCTCACAATTGTGAGTATATATCATCCATTTCTGAGAAAGACACCTGAATTATGAGTTTATATTGCAATTCTGGCTTTATTTCTCACAATTGTGAGTTTATGTTATCCATTTTTGAGAAAGAAAGTCTGAATTATGAGTTCATATTGCAATTCTGGCTTTATTGCTCACAATTGTAAGTTTATATCATCCATTTTTGAGAAAGAAAGCCTGAATTATGAGTTTATATTGCAATTCTGGCTTTAATGCTCACAATTGTAAGTTTATTTCATCCATTTTTGAGAAAGAAAGCCTGAATTATTAGTTTATATTGCAATTCTGGCTTTAATGCTCACAATTGTAAGTTTATATCATCCATTTTTGAGAAAGAAAGCCTGAATTATGAGTTTATATTGCAATTCTGGCTTTAATGCTCACAATTGTAAGTTTATATCATCCATTTTTGAGAAAGAAAGCCTGAATTATGAGTTTATATTGCAATTCTGGCTTTATTTCTCACAATTGTGAGTATATATCATCAATTTTTTGAGAAAGAAAGCCTGCATTCTGAGTTTATATTGCAATTCTGGCTTATAAACTCACAATTGTAAGTTTATTTCATCCATTTTTGAGAAAGAAAGCCTGAATTATGAGTTTATATTGCAATTCTGGCTTTAATGCTCACAACTGGAAGTTTATATCATCCATTTTTGAGAAAGAAAGCCTCAATTATGAGTTTATATTGCAATTCTGGCTTTAATGCTCACAACTGGAAGTTTATATCATCCATTGTTGAGAAAGAAAGCCTGAATTATGAGTTTATATTGCAATTCTGGCTTTAATGCTCACAATTGGAAGTTTATATCATCCATTGTTGAGAAAGAAAGCCTGAATTATGAGTTTATATTGCAATTCTGGCTTTAATACTCACAATTGTAAGTTTATATCATCCATTTTTGAGAAAGAAAGCCTGAATTATGAGTTTATATTGCAATTCTGGCTTTAATGCTCACAATTGGAAGTTTATATAATCCATTGTTGAGAAAGAAATCCTGAATTATCAGTTCATATTGCAATTCTGGCTTTACTTCTCACAATTGTGAGTATATATCATCAATTTTTTGAGAAAGAAAGCCTGAATTATGAGTTTATATTGCAATTCTGGCTTTATTTCTCACAATTGTGAGTATATATCATCCATTTTTGAGAAAGAAAGCCTCAATTATGAGTTTATATTGCAATTCTGGCTTTATTTCTCACAATTGTGAGTATATATCACCCATTTTTGAGAAAGAAAGCCTGAATTATGAGTTTATACTGCAATTTTGGCTTTATTTCTCACAATTGTGAGCATATATCACTAATTTTTGAGAAAGAAAGCCTGAATTATGAGTTTATATTGCAATTCTGGCTTTATTTCTCACAATTGTAAGTTTATGTTTTCCATTTTTGTGAAAGAAAGCCTGAATTATGAGTTTATATTGCAATTCTGGCTTTATTTCTCACATATGTGAGTATATGTCATCCATTTCTGAGAAAGAAAGCCTGAATTATGAGTTTATTTTGCAATTCTAGGTTTATTTCTCACAATTGTGAGTTTATGTTATCCATTTTTGAGAAAGAAAGCCTGAATTATGAGTTTATATTGCAATTCTGGCTTTATTTCTCACAATTGTGAGTTTAAGTTATCCGTTTTTGAGAAAGAAAGCCTGAATTGTGAGTTTATATTGCAATTCTGGCTTTATTTCTCACAATTGTGAGTATATATCACCCATTTCTGAGAAAGAAAGTCTGAATTATGAGTTTATATTGCAATTTTGGCTTTATTTCTCACAATTGTGAGCATATATCACTAATTTCTGAGAAAGAAAGCCTGAATTATGAGTTTATATTGCAATTCTGGCTTTAATGCTCACAATTGTAAGTTTATATCATCCATTTTTGAGAAAGAAAGCCTGAATTATGAGTTTATATTGCAATTCTGGCTTTAATGCTCACAATTGTAAGTTTATATCATCCATTTTTGAGAAAGAAAGTCTTAATTATGAGTTTATATTGCAATTCTGGCTTTATTTCTCACAACTGTGAGAATATATCATCCATTTTTGAGAAAGAAAGTCTTAATTATGAGATTATATTGCAATTCTGGCTTTATTTCTCACAACTGTGAGAATATATCATCCATTTTTGAGAAAGAAAGCCTGAATTATGAGTTTTTATTGCAATTCTGGCTTTAATGCTCACAATTGTAAGTTTATATCATCCATTTTTGAGAAAGAAAGCCTGAATTATGAGTTTATATTGCAATTCTGGCTTTATTTCTCACAATTGTGAGTTTATGTTATCCATTTTTGTGAAAGAAAGCCTGAATTATGAGTTTATATTGCAATTCTGGCTTAATTTCTCACAATTGTGAGTATATATCATCAATTTTTTGAGAAAGAAAGCCTGAATTATGAGTTTATATTGCAATTCAGGCTTTATTTCTCACAATTGTAAGTTTATATCATCCATTTTTGAGAAAGAAAGCCTGAATTATGAGTTTATATTGCAATTCTGGCTTTATTTCTCACAATTGTGAGCATGTATCATCAATTTTTTGAGAAAGAAAGCCTGAATTATGAGTTTATATTGCAATTCTGGCTTATAAACTCACAATTGTAAGTTTATTTCATCCATTTTTGAGAAAGAAAGCCTGAATTATGAGTTTATATTGCAATTCTGGCTTTAATGCTCACAATTGTAAGTTTATATCATCAATTTTTGAGAAAGAAAGTCTGAATTATGAGTTTATATTGCAATTCTGGCTTTATTTCTCACAATTGTGAGTATATATCATCCATTTCTGAGAAAGAAAGCCTGAATTGTGAGTTTATATTGCAATTCTGGCTTTATTTCTCACAATTGTGAGTATATATCATCAATTTTTTGAGAAAGAAAGCCTGAATTCTGAGTTTATATTGCAATTCTGGCTTATAAACTCACAATTGTAAGTTTATTTCATCCATTTTTGAGAAAGAAAGCCTGAATTATGAGTTTATATTGCAATTCAGGCTTTATTTCTCACAATTGTTAGTTTATGTTATCCATTTTTGAGAAAGAAAGTCTGAATTATGAGTTTATATTGCAATTCTGGCTTTATTTCTCACAATTGTGAGTATATATCATCAATTTTTTGAGAAAGAAAGCCTGAATTCTGAGTTTATATTTCAATTCTGGCTTATAAACTCACAATTGTAAGTTTATATCATCCATTTTTGAGAAAGAAAGCCTCAATTATGAGTTTATATTGCAATTCTGGCTTTATTTCTCACAACTGTGAGTATATATCATCCATTTCTGAGGAAGAAAGCCTGAATTATGAGTTTATATTGCAATTCTGGCTTTATTTCTCACAATTGTGAGTATATATCATCCATTTCTGAGAAAGAAAGCCTGAATTATGAGTTAATTTTGCAATTCTGGCTTTAATGCTCACAATTGTAAGTTTATATCATCCATTTTTGAGAAAGAAAGCCTCAATTATGAGTTTATATTGCAATTCTGGCTTTAATGCTCACAATTGTAAGTTTATATCATCCATTTTTGAGAAAGAAAGCCTCAATTATGAGTTTATATTGCAATTCTGGCTTTAATGCTCACAACTGGAAGTTTATATCATCCATTGTTGAGAAAGAAAGCCTGAATTATCAGTTCATATTGCAATTCTGGCTTTATTTCTCACAACTGTGAGTATATATCATCCATTTCTGAGAAAGAAAGCCTGAATTATGAGTTTATATTGCAATTCTGGCTTTATTTCTCACAATTGTGAGTTTATGTTATCCATTTTTGTCAAAGTAAGCCTAAATTATGAGTTTATATTGCAATTCTGGCTTTGTTTCTCACAATTGTGAGGATATATCATCCATTTTTGAGAAAAAAAGCCGGAAATATGGGTTTAAATTGCAATTCTGGCTTTATTGCTCACAATTGCGGGTTTATATCATCCATTCCTGAGAAAGAAAGCCTGAATTATGAGTTCATATTGCAATTCTGGCTTTATTTCTCACAATTGTGAGTATATATATGACCCATTTCTGAGAAAGAAAGCCTGAAGTATAAAAATTATATTGCAATTCTGGCTTTATTTCTGACAATTGTGAGTATATATCATCCATTTCTGAGAAAGAAAGCCTGAATTATGAGTTTATATTGCAATTATGGCTTTATTTCTCACAATTGCTAGGTTATATCATCCATTTCTGAGAAAGAAAGCCTGAATTATGAGTTTATATTGTAATTCTGGCTTTATTGCTCACAATTGCTAGGTTATATCATCCATTTCTGAGAAAGAAAGCCTGAATTATGAGTTTATATTGCAATTCTGGCTTTATTTCTCACAATTGTGAGTATATATCACCCATTTCTGAGAAAGAAAGTCTGAATTATGAGTTTATATTGCAATTCTGGCTTTATTTCTCACAATTGTGAGTATATATCACCCATTTCTGAGAAAGAAAGCCTGAATTGTGAGTTTATATAGCAATTCTGGTTTTATTTTTCACAATTGTGAGTATATATCATCAATTTTTTGAGAAAGAAAGCCTGAATTATGAGTTTATGTTGCAATTCTGGCTTTAATGCTTACAATTGTAAGTTTATATCATCCATTGTTGAGAAAGAAAGCCTGAATTATGAGTTTATATTGCAATTCTGGCTTTAATGCTCACAATTGTGAGTATATATCATCCATTTCTGAGAAAGACACCTGAATTATGAGTTTATATTGCAATTCTGGCTTTATTTCTCACAATTGTGAGTTTATGTTATCCATTTTTGAGAAAGAAAGTCTGAATTATGAGTTCATATTGCAATTCTGGCTTTATTGCTCACAATTGTAAGTTTATATCATCCATTTTTGAGAAAGAAAGCCTGAATTATGAGTTTATATTGCAATTCTGGCTTTAATGCTCACAATTGTAAGTTTATTTCATCCATTTTTGAGAAAGAAAGCCTGAATTATTAGTTTATATTGCAATTCTGGCTTTAATGCTCACAATTGTAAGTTTATATCATCCATTTTTGAGAAAGAAAGCCTGAATTATGAGTTTATATTGCAATTCTGGCTTTAATGCTCACAATTGTAAGTTTATATCATCCATTTTTGAGAAAGAAAGCCTGAATTATGAGTTTATATTGCAATTCTGGCTTTATTTCTCACAATTGTGAGTATATATCATCAATTTTTTGAGAAAGAAAGCCTGCATTCTGAGTTTATATTGCAATTCTGGCTTATAAACTCACAATTGTAAGTTTATTTCATCCATTTTTGAGAAAGAAAGCCTGAATTATGAGTTTATATTGCAATTCTGGCTTTAATGCTCACAACTGGAAGTTTATATCATCCATTTTTGAGAAAGAAAGCCTCAATTATGAGTTTATATTGCAATTCTGGCTTTAATGCTCACAACTGGAAGTTTATATCATCCATTGTTGAGAAAGAAAGCCTGAATTATGAGTTTATATTGCAATTCTGGCTTTAATGCTCACAATTGTAAGTTTATATCATCCATTTTTGAGAAAGAAAGCCTCAATTATGAGTTTATATTGCAATTCTGGCTTTAATGCTCACAACTGGAAGTTTATATCATCCATTGTTGAGAAAGAAAGCCTGAATTATCAGTTCATATTGCAATTCTGCCTTTATTTCTCACAATTGTGAGTATATATCATCCATTTCTGAGAAAGAAAGCCTGAATTATGAGTTTATATTGCAATTCTGGCTTTATTTCTCACAATTGTGAGTATATATCACCCATTTCTGAGAAAGAAAGCCTGAATTATGAGTTTATATTGCAATTCTGGCTTTATTTCTCACAATTGTGAGTATATATCACCCATTTCTGAGAAAGAAAGCCTGAATTATGAGTTTATATTGCAATTCTGGCTTTATTTCTCACAATTGTGAGTTTATGTTATCCATTTTTGTCAAAGTAAGCCTGAATTATGAGTTTATATTGCAATTCTGGCTTTATTTCTCACAATTGTGAGTATATATCATCCATTTCTGAGAAAGAAAGCCTGAATTATTAGTTAATTTTGCAATTCTGGCTTTATTGCTCACAATTGCGGGTTTATATCATCCATTCCTGAGAAAGAAAGCCTGAATTATGAGTTTATATTGCAATTCTGGCTTTAATGCTCACAATTGTAAGTTTATATCATCCATTTTTGAGAAAGAAAGCCTGAATTATGAGTTTATATTGCAATTCTGGCTTTAATGCTCACAATTGGAAGTTTATATCATCCATTGTTGAGAAAGAAAGCCTGAATTATGAGTTTATATTGCAATTCTGGCTTTAATACTCACAATTGTAAGTTTATATCATCCATTTTTGAGAAAGAAAGCCTGAATTATGAGTTTATATTGCAATTCTGGCTTTAATGCTCACAATTGGAAGTTTATATAATCCATTGTTGAGAAAGAAATCCTGAATTATCAGTTCATATTGCAATTCTGGCTTTACTTCTCACAATTGTGAGTATATATCATCAATTTTTTGAGAAAGAAAGCCTGAATTATGAGTTTATATTGCAATTCTGGCTTTATTTCTCACAATTGTGAGTATATATCATCCATTTTTGAGAAAGAAAGCCTCAATTATGAGTTTATATTGCAATTCTGGCTTTATTTCTCACAATTGTGAGTATATATCACCCATTTTTGAGAAAGAAAGCCTGAATTATGAGTTTATACTGCAATTTTGGCTTTATTTCTCACAATTGTGAGCATATATCACTAATTTTTGAGAAAGAAAGCCTGAATTATGAGTTTATATTGCAATTCTGGCTTTATTTCTCACAATTGTAAGTTTATGTTTTCCATTTTTGTGAAAGAAAGCCTGAATTATGAGTTTATATTGCAATTCTGGCTTTATTTCTCACATATGTGAGTATATGTCATCCATTTCTGAGAAAGAAAGCCTGAATTATGAGTTTATTTTGCAATTCTAGGTTTATTTCTCACAATTGTGAGTTTATGTTATCCATTTTTGAGAAAGAAAGCCTGAATTATGAGTTTATATTGCAATTCTGGCTTTATTTCTCACAATTGTGAGTTTAAGTTATCCGTTTTTGAGAAAGAAAGCCTGAATTGTGAGTTTATATTGCAATTCTGGCTTTAATGCTCACAATTGGAAGTTTATATCATCCATTGTTGAGAAAGAAAGCCTGAATTGTGAGTTCATATTGCAATTCTGGCTTTACTTCTCACAATTGTGAGTATATATCATCAATTTTTTGAGAAAGAAAGCCTGAATTATGAGTTTATATCGCAATTCTGGCTTTATTTCTCACAATTGTGAGTTTATGTTATCCATTTTTGAGAAAGAAAGTCTGAATTATGAGTTTATATTGCAATTCTGTCTTTATTTCTCACAATTGTGAGTATATATCACCAATTTGTGAGAAAGAAAGCCTGAATTATGAGTTCATATTGCAATTCTGGCTTTATTTCTCACAATTGTGAGTATATATCATCCATTTCTAAGAAAGAAAGCCTGAATTATGAGTTTATATTGCAATTCTGGCTTTATTTCTCACAATTGTGAGTATATATCACCCATTTCTGAGAAAGAAAGCCTGAATTATGAGTTTATATTGCAATTTTGGCTTTATTTCTCACAATTGTGAGTATATATCATCCATTTTTGAGAAAGAAAGCCTCAATTATGAGTTTATATTGCAATTCTGGCTTTATTTCTCACAATTGTGAGTATATATCACCCATTTCTGAGAAAGAAAGTCTGAATTATGAGTTTATATTGCAATTTTGGCTTTATTTCTCACAATTGTGAGCATATATCACTAATTTCTGAGAAAGAAAGCCTGAATTATGAGTTTATATTGCAATTCTGGCTTTAATGCTCACAATTGTAAGTTTATATCATCCATTTTTGAGAAAGAAAGCCTGAATTATGAGTTTATATTGCAATTCTGGCTTTATTTCTCACAATTGTGAGTTTATGTTATCCATTTTTGTGAAAGAAAGCCTGAATTATGAGTTTATATTGCAATTCTGGCTTTATTTCTCACAAATGTGAGTATATGTCATCCATTTCTGAGAAAGAAAGCCTGAATTGTGAGTTTATTTTGCAATTCTGGCTTTATTTCTCACAATTGTGAGTTTATGTTATCCATTTTTGAGAAAGAAAACCTGAATTGTGAGTTTATATTGCAATTCTGGCTTTATTTATCACAATTGTGAGTTTAAGTTATCCATTTTTGAGAAAGAAAGCCTGAATTGTGATTTTATATTGCAATTCTGGCTTTATTTCTCACAATTGTAAGTTTATATCATCCATTTTTGAGAAAGAAAGCCTAAATTATGAGTTTATATTGCAATTCTGGCTTTAATGCTCACAATTGTAAGTTTATATCATCCATTTTTGAGAAAGAAAGTCTTAATTATGAGATTATATTGCAATTCTGGCTTTATTTCTCACAACTGTGAGAATATATCATCCATTTTTGAGAAAGAAAGCCTGAATTATGAGTTTTTATTGCAATTCTGGCTTTAATGCTCACAATTGTAAGTTTATATCATCCATTTTTGAGAAAGAAAGCCTGAATTATGAGTTTATATTGCAATTCTGGCTTTATTTCTCACAATTGTGAGTTTATGTTATCCATTTTTGTGAAAGAAAGCCTGAATTATGAGTTTATATTGCAATTCTGGCTTAATTTCTCACAATTGTGAGTATATATCATCAATTTTTTGAGAAAGAAAGCCTGAATTATGAGTTTATATTGCAATTCAGGCTTTATTTCTCACAATTGTAAGTTTATATCATCCATTTTTGAGAAAGAAAGCCTGAATTATGAGTTTATATTGCAATTCTGGCTTTATTTCTCACAATTGTGAGCATGTATCATCAATTTTTTGAGAAAGAAAGCCTGAATTATGAGTTTATATTGCAATTCTGGCTTATAAACTCACAATTGTAAGTTTATTTCATCCATTTTTGAGAAAGAAAGCCTGAATTATGAGTTTATATTGCAATTCTGGCTTTAATGCTCACAATTGTAAGTTTATATCATCAATTTTTGAGAAAGAAAGTCTGAATTATGAGTTTATATTGCAATTCTGGCTTTATTTCTCACAATTGTGAGTATATATCATCCATTTCTGAGAAAGAAAGCCTGAATTGTGAGTTTATATTGCAATTCTGGCTTTATTTCTCACAATTGTGAGTATATATCATCAATTTTTTGAGAAAGAAAGCCTGAATTCTGAGTTTATATTGCAATTCTGGCTTATAAACTCACAATTGTAAGTTTATTTCATCCATTTTTGAGAAAGAAAGCCTGAATTATGAGTTTATATTGCAATTCAGGCTTTATTTCTCACAATTGTTAGTTTATGTTATCCATTTTTGAGAAAGAAAGTCTGAATTATGAGTTTATATTGCAATTCTGGCTTTATTTCTCACAATTGTGAGTATATATCATCAATTTTTTGAGAAAGAAAGCCTGAATTCTGAGTTTATATTTCAATTCTGGCTTATAAACTCACAATTGTAAGTTTATATCATCCATTTTTGAGAAAGAAAGCCTCAATTATGAGTTTATATTGCAATTCTGGCTTTATTTCTCACAACTGTGAGTATATATCATCCATTTCTGAGGAAGAAAGCCTGAATTATGAGTTTATATTGCAATTCTGGCTTTATTTCTCACAATTGTGAGTATATATCATCCATTTCTGAGAAAGAAAGCCTGAATTATGAGTTAATTTTGCAATTCTGGCTTTAATGCTCACAATTGTAAGTTTATATCATCCATTTTTGAGAAAGAAAGCCTCAATTATGAGTTTATATTGCAATTCTGGCTTTAATGCTCACAATTGTAAGTTTATATCATCCATTTTTGAGAAAGAAAGCCTCAATTATGAGTTTATATTGCAATTCTGGCTTTAATGCTCACAACTGGAAGTTTATATCATCCATTGTTGAGAAAGAAAGCCTGAATTATCAGTTCATATTGCAATTCTGGCTTTATTTCTCACAACTGTGAGTATATATCATCCATTTCTGAGAAAGAAAGCCTGAATTATGAGTTTATATTGCAATTCTGGCTTTATTTCTCACATATGTGAGTATATGTCATCCATTTCTGAGAAAGAAAGCCTGAATTATGAGTTTATTTTGCAATTCTAGGTTTATTTCTCACAATTGTGAGTTTATGTTATCCATTTTTGAGAAAGAAAGCCTGAATTATGAGTTTATATTGCAATTCTGGCTTTATTTCTCACAATTGTGAGTTTAAGTTATCCGTTTTTGAGAAAGAAAGCCTGAATTGTGAGTTTATATTGCAATTCTGGCTTTAATGCTCACAATTGGAAGTTTATATCATCCATTGTTGAGAAAGAAAGCCTGAATTGTGAGTTCATATTGCAATTCTGGCTTTACTTCTCACAATTGTGAGTATATATCATCAATTTTTTGAGAAAGAAAGCCTGAATTATGAGTTTATATCGCAATTCTGGCTTTATTTCTCACAATTGTGAGTTTATGTTATCCATTTTTGAGAAAGAAAGTCTGAAT
The DNA here is from genome assembly GCF_049309525.1 of Garra rufa. Classification (NCBI taxonomy): domain Eukaryota; kingdom Metazoa; phylum Chordata; class Actinopteri; order Cypriniformes; family Cyprinidae; genus Garra; species Garra rufa. The sequence goes on along the minus strand of NW_027394446.1, from coordinate 3,379 downwards.
TATGAGTTTATATTGCAATTCTGTCTTTATTTCTCACAATTGTGAGTATATATCACCAATTTGTGAGAAAGAAAGCCTGAATTATGAGTTCATATTGCAATTCTGGCTTTATTTCTCACAATTGTGAGTATATATCATCCATTTCTAAGAAAGAAAGCCTGAATTATGAGTTTATATTGCAATTCTGGCTTTATTTCTCACAATTGTGAGTATATATCACCCATTTCTGAGAAAGAAAGCCTGAATTATGAGTTTATATTGCAATTTTGGCTTTATTTCTCACAATTGTGAGTATATATCATCCATTTTTGAGAAAGAAAGCCTCAATTATGAGTTTATATTGCAATTCTGGCTTTATTTCTCACAATTGTGAGTATATATCACCCATTTCTGAGAAAGAAAGTCTGAATTATGAGTTTATATTGCAATTTTGGCTTTATTTCTCACAATTGTGAGCATATATCACTAATTTCTGAGAAAGAAAGCCTGAATTATGAGTTTATATTGCAATTCTGGCTTTAATGCTCACAATTGTAAGTTTATATCATCCATTTTTGAGAAAGAAAGCCTGAATTATGAGTTTATATTGCAATTCTGGCTTTATTTCTCACAATTGTGAGTTTATGTTATCCATTTTTGTGAAAGAAAGCCTGAATTATGAGTTTATATTGCAATTCTGGCTTTATTTCTCACAAATGTGAGTATATGTCATCCATTTCTGAGAAAGAAAGCCTGAATTGTGAGTTTATTTTGCAATTCTGGCTTTATTTCTCACAATTGTGAGTTTATGTTATCCATTTTTGAGAAAGAAAACCTGAATTGTGAGTTTATATTGCAATTCTGGCTTTATTTATCACAATTGTGAGTTTAAGTTATCCATTTTTGAGAAAGAAAGCCTGAATTGTGATTTTATATTGCAATTCTGGCTTTATTTCTCACAATTGTAAGTTTATATCATCCATTTTTGAGAAAGAAAGCCTAAATTATGAGTTTATATTGCAATTCTGGCTTTAATGCTCACAATTGTAAGTTTATATCATCCATTTTTGAGAAAGAAAGTCTTAATTATGAGATTATATTGCAATTCTGGCTTTATTTCTCACAACTGTGAGAATATATCATCCATTTTTGAGAAAGAAAGCCTGAATTATGAGTTTTTATTGCAATTCTGGCTTTAATGCTCACAATTGTAAGTTTATATCATCCATTTTTGAGAAAGAAAGCCTGAATTATGAGTTTATATTGCAATTCTGGCTTTATTTCTCACAATTGTGAGTTTATGTTATCCATTTTTGTGAAAGAAAGCCTGAATTATGAGTTTATATTGCAATTCTGGCTTAATTTCTCACAATTGTGAGTATATATCATCAATTTTTTGAGAAAGAAAGCCTGAATTATGAGTTTATATTGCAATTCAGGCTTTATTTCTCACAATTGTAAGTTTATTTCATCCATTTTTGAGAAAGAAAGCCTGAATTATGAGTTTATATTGCAATTCTGGCTTTAATGCTCACAATTGTAAGTTTATATCATCAATTTTTGAGAAAGAAAGTCTGAATTATGAGTTTATATTGCAATTCTGGCTTTATTTCTCACAATTGTGAGTATATATCATCCATTTCTGAGAAAGAAAGCCTGAATTGTGAGTTTATATTGCAATTCTGGCTTTATTTCTCACAATTGTGAGTATATATCATCAATTTTTTGAGAAAGAAAGCCTGAATTCTGAGTTTATATTGCAATTCTGGCTTATAAACTCACAATTGTAAGTTTATTTCATCCATTTTTGAGAAAGAAAGCCTGAATTATGAGTTTATATTGCAATTCAGGCTTTATTTCTCACAATTGTTAGTTTATGTTATCCATTTTTGAGAAAGAAAGTCTGAATTATGAGTTTATATTGCAATTCTGGCTTTATTTCTCACAATTGTGAGTATATATCATCAATTTTTTGAGAAAGAAAGCCTGAATTCTGAGTTTATATTTCAATTCTGGCTTATAAACTCACAATTGTAAGTTTATATCATCCATTTTTGAGAAAGAAAGCCTCAATTATGAGTTTATATTGCAATTCTGGCTTTATTTCTCACAACTGTGAGTATATATCATCCATTTCTGAGGAAGAAAGCCTGAATTATGAGTTTATATTGCAATTCTGGCTTTATTTCTCACAATTGTGAGTATATATCATCCATTTCTGAGAAAGAAAGCCTGAATTATGAGTTAATTTTGCAATTCTGGCTTTAATGCTCACAATTGTAAGTTTATATCATCCATTTTTGAGAAAGAAAGCCTCAATTATGAGTTTATATTGCAATTCTGGCTTTAATGCTCACAATTGTAAGTTTATATCATCCATTTTTGAGAAAGAAAGCCTCAATTATGAGTTTATATTGCAATTCTGGCTTTAATGCTCACAACTGGAAGTTTATATCATCCATTGTTGAGAAAGAAAGCCTGAATTATCAGTTCATATTGCAATTCTGGCTTTATTTCTCACAACTGTGAGTATATATCATCCATTTCTGAGAAAGAAAGCCTGAATTATGAGTTTATATTGCAATTCTGGCTTTATTTCTCACAATTGTGAGTTTATGTTATCCATTTTTGTCAAAGTAAGCCTAAATTATGAGTTTATATTGCAATTCTGGCTTTGTTTCTCACAATTGTGAGGATATATCATCCATTTTTGAGAAAAAAAGCCGGAAATATGGGTTTAAATTGCAATTCTGGCTTTATTGCTCACAATTGCGGGTTTATATCATCCATTCCTGAGAAAGAAAGCCTGAATTATGAGTTCATATTGCAATTCTGGCTTTATTTCTCACAATTGTGAGTATATATATGACCCATTTCTGAGAAAGAAAGCCTGAAGTATAAAAATTATATTGCAATTCTGGCTTTATTTCTGACAATTGTGAGTATATATCATCCATTTCTGAGAAAGAAAGCCTGAATTATGAGTTTATATTGCAATTATGGCTTTATTTCTCACAATTGCTAGGTTATATCATCCATTTCTGAGAAAGAAAGCCTGAATTATGAGTTTATATTGTAATTCTGGCTTTATTGCTCACAATTGCTAGGTTATATCATCCATTTCTGAGAAAGAAAGCCTGAATTATGAGTTTATATTGCAATTCTGGCTTTATTTCTCACAATTGTGAGTATATATCACCCATTTCTGAGAAAGAAAGTCTGAATTATGAGTTTATATTGCAATTCTGGCTTTATTTCTCACAATTGTGAGTATATATCACCCATTTCTGAGAAAGAAAGCCTGAATTGTGAGTTTATATAGCAATTCTGGTTTTATTTTTCACAATTGTGAGTATATATCATCAATTTTTTGAGAAAGAAAGCCTGAATTATGAGTTTA
>NW_027394445.1:0-31089 GCF_049309525.1 Garra rufa | reverse complement strand
TATGGCCGTAAGCGAGGGCTGCTCCAAAAAGTGGGCCATTTAAAGATCAGCCTCCGTAAAAGCCAGCATATTATATAAATAGTGAAGAAAAGGCAAAAGCTTACAGCACCTGGTATTGCCAGGCGGTCTCCCATCCAAGTGTAACAATCGGCCTTATCAGCCGAGTTACAAGACTAAAATGGGGTCAGATTTAACTGTGAGAGATGACTAGTGGTTAAAAGAATGAGACATAAAAGAAGATTGGTTTAAATAGATTTGGTTTATTTACAAGGTTCACATAAAAGACTTTAAAACAACACGATAAAACGAGGTAAACGCTGTTAAAAGAATACAGTTCATTTGTCCATACCCTAAAAACAGTCCAAGAATCCCAGTGTGTTGATAAGTCCAATGTGAGTGTCCACCGGTGTATATACAATCCACAGAAAGTGTAATCCAAAGTTTGCAGGTGGTGAATGGAAAGGTGAGCTCTAAAATTAGCAACTCCTCAATCCAACAGTTTGGTGACTGTCCTTTGTTTGTCATGCTGCTCTCTTATACAGTTGTACTTCCTGCTTCCTGTCATGTGTCTAGTCACATGGCAGGCCAACCATCCATTTTTTAAAGACACACACTCACTTAAAATGTTAAGAGTAATAAAATGGCCTAAAAAACATGTAAAACACTTAAAACTCTATAATACATTTAAATGATTGTAATAAATAGAGCGGTAAAACACGTCTTTCTAAAAGCCAGCATATTATATAAATAGTGAAGAAAAGGCAAAAGCTTACAGCACCTGGTATTCCCAGGCGGTCTCCCATCCAAGTACTAAGCAGGCCCGACGCTGCTTAGCTTCCGAGATCAGACGAGATCGGGCGCTCTCAGCGCGGTATGGCCGTAAGCGAGGGCTGCTCCAAAAAGTGGGCCATTTAAAGATCAGCCTCCGTAAAAGCCAGCATATTATATAAATAGTGAAGAAAAGGCAAAAGCTTACAGCACCTGGTATTGCCAGGCGGTCTCCCATCCAAGTGTAACAATCGGCCTTATCAGCCGAGTTACAAGACTAAAATGGGGTCAGATTTAACTGTGAGAGATGACTAGTGGTTAAAAGAATGAGACATAAAAGAAGATTGGTTTAAATAGATTTGGTTTATTTACAAGGTTCACATAAAAGACTTTAAAACAACACGATAAAACGAGGTAAACGCTGTTAAAAGAATACAGTTCATTTGTCCATACCCTAAAAACAGTCCAAGAATCCCAGTGTGTTGATAAGTCCAATGTGAGTGTCCACCGGTGTATATACAATCCACAGAAAGTGTAATCCAAAGTTTGCAGGTGGTGAATGGAAAGGTGAGCTCTAAAATGAGCAACTCCTCAATCCAACAGTTTGGTGACTGTCCTTTGTTTGTCATGCTGCTCTCTTATACAGTTGTACTTCCTGCTTCCTGTCATGTGTCTAGTCACATGGCAGGCCAACCATCCATTTTTTAAAGACACACACTCACTTAAAATGTTAAGAGTAATAAAATGGCCTAAAAAACATGTAAAACACTTAAAACTCTATAATACATTTAAATGATTGTAATAAATAGAGGGGTAAAACACGTCTTTCTAAAAGCCAGCATATTATATAAATAGTGAAGAAAAGGCAAAAGCTTACAGCACCTGGTATTCCCAGGCGGTCTCCCATCCAAGTACTAAGCAGGCCCGACGCTGCTTAGCTTCCGAGATCAGACGAGATCGGGCGCTCTCAGCGCGGTACGGCCGTAAGCGAGGGCTGCTCCAAAAAGTGGGCTATTTAAAGATCAGCCTCCGTAAAAGCCAGCATATTATATAAATAGTGAAGAAAAGGCAAAAGCTTACAGCACCTGGTATTGCCAGGCGGTCTCCCATCCAAGTGTAACAATCGGCCTTATCAGCCGTGTTACAAGACTAAAATGGGGTCAGATTTAACTGTGAGAGATGACTAGTGGTTAAAAGAATGAGACATAAAAGAAGATTGGTTTAAATAGATTTGGTTTATTTACAAGGTTCACATAAAAGACTTTAAAACAACACGATAAAACGAGGTAAACGATGTTAAAAGAATACAGTTCATTTGTCCATACCCTAAAAACAGTCCAAGAATCCCAGTGTGTTGATAAGTCCAATGTGAGTGTCCACCGGTGTATATACAATCCACAGAAAGTGTAATCCAAAGTTTGCAGGTGGTGAATGGAAAGGTGAGCTCTAAAATTAGCAACTCCTCAATCCAACAGTTTGGTGACTGTCCTTTGTTTGTCATGCTGCTCTCTTATACAGTTGTACTTCCTGCTTCCTGTCATGTGTCTAGTCACATGGCAGGCCAACCATCCATTTTTTAAAGACACACACTCACTTAAAATGTTAAGAGTAATAAAATGGCCTAAAAAACATGTAAAACACTTAAAACTCTATAATACATTTAAATGATTGTAATAAATAGAGCGGTAAAACACGTCTTTCTAAAAGCCAGCATATTATATAAATAGTGAAGAAAAGGCAAAAGCTTACAGCACCTGGTATTCCCAGGCGGTCTCCCATCCAAGTACTAAGCAGGCCCGACGCTGCTTAGCTTCCGAGATCAGACGAGATCGGGCGCTCTCAGCGCGGTATGGCCGTAAGCGAGGGCTGCTCCAAAAAGTGGGCCATTTAAAGATCAGCCTCCGTAAAAGCCAGCATATTATATAAATAGTGAAGAAAAGGCAAAAGCTTACAGCACCTGGTATTGCCAGGCGGTCTCCCATCCAAGTGTAACAATCGGCCTTATCAGCCGAGTTACAAGACTAAAATGGGGTCAGATTTAACTGTGAGAGATGACTAGTGGTTAAAAGAATGAGACATAAAAGAAGATTGGTTTAAATAGATTTGGTTTATTTACAAGGTTCACATAAAAGACTTTAAAACAACACGATAAAACGAGGTAAACGCTGTTAAAAGAATACAGTTCATTTGTCCATACCCTAAAAACAGTCCAAGAATCCCAGTGTGTTGATAAGTCCAATGTGAGTGTCCACCGGTGTATATACAATCCACAGAAAGTGTAATCCAAAGTTTGCAGGTGGTGAATGGAAAGGTGAGCTCTAAAATTAGCAACTCCTCAATCCAACAGTTTGGTGACTGTCCTTTGTTTGTCATGCTGCTCTCTTATACAGTTGTACTTCCTGCTTCCTGTCATGTGTCTAGTCACATGGCAGGCCAACCATCCATTTTTTAAAGACACACACTCACTTAAAATGTTAAGAGTAATAAAATGGCCTAAAAAACATGTAAAACACTTAAAACTCTATAATACATTTAAATGATTGTAATAAATAGAGCGGTAAAACACGTCTTTCTAAAAGCCAGCATATTATATAAATAGTGAAGAAAAGGCAAAAGCTTACAGCACCTGGTATTCCCAGGCGGTCTCCCATCCAAGTACTAAGCAGGCCCGACGCTGCTTAGCTTCCGAGATCAGACGAGATCGGGCGCTCTCAGCGCGGTATGGCCGTAAGCGAGGGCTGCTCCAAAAAGTGGGCTATTTAAAGATCAGCCTTCGTAAAAGCCAGCATATTATATAAATAGTGAAGAAAAGGCAAAAGCTTACAGCACCTGGTATTCCCAGGCGGTCTCCCATCCAAGTGTAACAATCGGCCTTATCAGCCGAGTTACAAGACTAAAATGGGGTCAGATTTAACTGTGAGAGATGACTAGTGGTTAAAAGAATGAGACATAAAAGAAGATTGGTTTAAATAGATTTAGTTTATTTACAAGGTTCACATAAAAGACTTTAAAACAACACGATAAAACGAGGTAAACGCTGTTAAAAGAATACAGTTCATTTGTCCATACCCTAAAAACAGTCCAAGAATCCCAGTGTGTTGATAAGTCCAATGTGAGTGTCCACCGGTGTATATACAATCCACAGAAAATGTAATCCAAAGTTTGCAGGTGGTGAATGGAAAGGTGAGCTCTAAAATTAGCAACTCCTCAATCCAACAGTTTGGTGACTGTCCTTTGTTTGTCATGCTGCTCTCTTATACAGTTGTACTTCCTGCTTCCTGTCATGTGTCTAGTCACATGGCAGGCCAACCATCCATTTTTTAAAGACACACACTCACTTAAAATGTTAAGAGTAATAAAATGGCCTAAAAAACATGTAAAACACTTAAAACTCTATAATACATTTAAATGATTGTAATAAATAGAGCGGTAAAACACGTCTTTCTAAAAGCCAGCATATTATATAAATAGTGAAGAAAAGGCAAAAGCTTACAGCACCTGGTATTCCCAGGCGGTCTCCCATCCAAGTACTAAGCAGGCCCGACGCTGCTTAGCTTCCGAGATCAGACGAGATCGGGCGCTCTCAGCGCGGTATGGCCGTAAGCGAGGGCTGCTCCAAAAAGTGGGCCATTTAAAGATCAGCCTCCGTAAAAGCCAGCATATTATATAAATAGTGAAGAAAAGGCAAAAGCTTACAGCACCTGGTATTCCCAGGCGGTCTCCCATCCAAGTACTAAGCAGGCCCGACGCTGCTTAGCTTCCGAGATCAGACGAGATCGGGCGCTCTCAGCGCGGTATGGCCGTAAGCGAGGGCTGCTCCAAAAAGTGGGCTATTTAAAGATCAGCCTCCGTAAAAGCCAGCATATTATATAAATAGTGAAGAAAAGGCAAAAGCTTATAGCACCTGGTATTCCCAGGCGGTCTCCCATCCAAGTGTAACAATCGGCCTTATCAGCCGAGTTACAAGACTAAAATGGGGTCAGATTTAACTGTGAGAGATGACTAGTGGTTAAAAGAATGAGACATAAAAGAAGATTGGTTTAAATAGATTTGGTTTATTTACAAGGTTCACATAAAAGACTTTAAAACAACACGATAAAACGAGGTAAACGCTGTTAAAAGAATACAGTTCATTTGTCCATACCCTAAAAACAGTCCAAGAATCCCAGTGTGTTGATAAGTCCAATGTGAGTGTCCACCGGTGTATATACAATCCACAGAAAGTGTAATCCAAAGTTTGCAGGTGGTGAATGGAAAGGTGAGCTCTAAAATTAGCAACTCCTCAGTCCAACAGTTTGGTGACTGTCCTTTGTTTGTCATGCTGCTCTCTTATACAGTTGTACTTCCTGCTTCCTGTCATGTGTCTAGTCACATGGCAGGCCAACCATCCATTTTTTAAAGACACACACTCACTTAAAATGTTAAGAGTAATAAAATGGCCTAAAAAACATGTAAAACACTTAAAACTCTATAATACATTTAAATGATTGTAATAAATAGAGCGGTAAAACACGTCTTTCTAAAAGCCAGCATATTATATAAATAGTGAAGAAAAGGCAAAAGCTTACAGCACCTGGTATTCCCAGGCGGTCTCCCATCCAAGTACTAAGCAGGCCCGACGCTGCTTAGCTTCCGAGATCAGACGAGATCGGGCGCTCTCAGCGCGGTATGGCCGTAAGCGAGGGCTGCTCCAAAAAGTGGGCCATTTAAAGATCAGCCTCCGTAAAAGCCAGCATATTATATAAATAGTGAAGAAAAGGCAAAAGCTTACAGCACCTGGTATTGCCAGGCGGTCTCCCATCCAAGTGTAACAATCGGCCTTATCAGCCGAGTTACAAGACTAAAATGGGGTCAGATTTAACTGTGAGAGATGACTAGTGGTTAAAAGAATGAGACATAAAAGAAGATTGGTTTAAATAGATTTGGTTTATTTACAAGGTTCACATAAAAGACTTTAAAACAACACGATAAAACGAGGTAAACGCTGTTAAAAGAATACAGTTCATTTGTCCATACCCTAAAAACAGTCCAAGAATCCCAGTGTGTTGATAAGTCCAATGTGAGTGTCCACCGGTGTATATACAATCCACAGAAAGTGTAATCCAAAGTTTGCAGGTGGTGAATGGAAAGGTGAGCTCTAAAATTAGCAACTCCTCAATCCAACAGTTTGGTGACTGTCCTTTGTTTGTCATGCTGCTCTCTTATACAGTTGTACTTCCTGCTTCCTGTCATGTGTCTAGTCACATGGCAGGCCAACCATCCATTTTTTAAAGACACACACTCACTTAAAATGTTAAGAGTAATAAAATGGCCTAAAAAACATGTAAAACACTTAAAACTCTATAATACATTTAAATGATTGTAATAAATAGAGCGGTAAAACACGTCTTTCTAAAAGCCAGCATATTATATAAATAGTGAAGAAAAGGCAAAAGCTTACAGCACCTGGTATTCCCAGGCGGTCTCCCATCCAAGTACTAAGCAGGCCCGACGCTGCTTAGCTTCCGAGATCAGACGAGATCGGGCGCTCTCAGCGCTGTATGGCCGTAAGCGAGGGCTGCTCCAAAAAGTGGGCTATTTAAAGATCAGCCTTCGTAAAAGCCAGCATATTATATAAATAGTGAAGAAAAGGCAAAAGCTTACAGCACCTGGTATTCCCAGGCGGTCTCCCATCCAAGTGTAACAATCGGCCTTATCAGCCGAGTTACAAGACTAAAATGGGGTCAGATTTAACTGTGAGAGATGACTAGTGGTTAAAAGAATGAGACATAAAAGAAGATTGGTTTAAATAGATTTAGTTTATTTACAAGGTTCACATAAAAGACTTTAAAACAACACGATAAAACGAGGTAAACGCTGTTAAAAGAATACAGTTCATTTGTCCATACCCTAAAAACAGTCCAAGAATCCCAGTGTGTTGATAAGTCCAATGTGAGTGTCCACCGGTGTATATACAATCCACAGAAAATGTAATCCAAAGTTTGCAGGTGGTGAATGGAAAGGTGAGCTCTAAAATTAGCAACTCCTCAATCCAACAGTTTGGTGACTGTCCTTTGTTTGTCATGCTGCTCTCTTATACAGTTGTACTTCCTGCTTCCTGTCATGTGTCTAGTCACATGGCAGGCCAACCATCCATTTTTTAAAGACACACACTCACTTAAAATGTTAAGAGTAATAAAATGGCCTAAAAAACATGTAAAACACTTAAAACTCTATAATACATTTAAATGATTGTAATAAATAGAGCGGTAAAACACGTCTTTCTAAAAGCCAGCATATTATATAAATAGTGAAGAAAAGGCAAAAGCTTACAGCACCTGGTATTCCCAGGCGGTCTCCCATCCAAGTACTAAGCAGGCCCGACGCTGCTTAGCTTCCGAGATCAGACGAGATCGGGCGCTCTCAGCGCGGTATGGCCGTAAGCGAGGGCTGCTCCAAAAAGTGGGCCATTTAAAGATCAGCCTCCGTAAAAGCCAGCATATTATATAAATAGTGAAGAAAAGGCAAAAGCTTACAGCACCTGGTATTCCCAGGCGGTCTCCCATCCAAGTACTAAGCAGGCCCGACGCTGCTTAGCTTCCGAGATCAGACGAGATCGGGCGCTCTCAGCGCGGTATGGCCGTAAGCGAGGGCTGCTCCAAAAAGTGGGCTATTTAAAGATCAGCCTCCGTAAAAGCCAGCATATTATATAAATAGTGAAGAAAAGGCAAAAGCTTATAGCACCTGGTATTCCCAGGCGGTCTCCCATCCAAGTGTAACAATCGGCCTTATCAGCCGAGTTACAAGACTAAAATGGGGTCAGATTTAACTGTGAGAGATGACTAGTGGTTAAAAGAATGAGACATAAAAGAAGATTGGTTTAAATAGATTTGGTTTATTTACAAGGTTCACATAAAAGACTTTAAAACAACACGATAAAACGAGGTAAACGCTGTTAAAAGAATACAGTTCATTTGTCCATACCCTAAAAACAGTCCAAGAATCCCAGTGTGTTGATAAGTCCAATGTGAGTGTCCACCGGTGTATATACAATCCACAGAAAGTGTAATCCAAAGTTTGCAGGTGGTGAATGGAAAGGTGAGCTCTAAAATTAGCAACTCCTCAGTCCAACAGTTTGGTGACTGTCCTTTGTTTGTCATGCTGCTCTCTTATACAGTTGTACTTCCTGCTTCCTGTCATGTGTCTAGTCACATGGCAGGCCAACCATCCATTTTTTAAAGACACACACTCACTTAAAATGTTAAGAGTAATAAAATGGCCTAAAAAACATGTAAAACACTTAAAACTCTATAATACATTTAAATGATTGTAATAAATAGAGCGGTAAAACACGTCTTTCTAAAAGCCAGCATATTATATAAATAGTGAAGAAAAGGCAAAAGCTTACAGCACCTGGTATTCCCAGGCGGTCTCCCATCCAAGTACTAAGCAGGCCCGACGCTGCTTAGCTTCCGAGATCAGACGAGATCGGGCGCTCTCAGCGCGGTATGGCCGTAAGCGAGGGCTGCTCCAAAAAGTGGGCCATTTAAAGATCAGCCTCCGTAAAAGCCAGCATATTATATAAATAGTGAAGAAAAGGCAAAAGCTTACAGCACCTGGTATTGCCAGGCGGTCTCCCATCCAAGTGTAACAATCGGCCTTATCAGCCGAGTTACAAGACTAAAATGGGGTCAGATTTAACTGTGAGAGATGACTAGTGGTTAAAAGAATGAGACATAAAAGAAGATTGGTTTAAATAGATTTGGTTTATTTACAAGGTTCACATAAAAGACTTTAAAACAACACGATAAAACGAGGTAAACGCTGTTAAAAGAATACAGTTCATTTGTCCATACCCTAAAAACAGTCCAAGAATCCCAGTGTGTTGATAAGTCCAATGTGAGTGTCCACCGGTGTATATACAATCCACAGAAAGTGTAATCCAAAGTTTGCAGGTGGTGAATGGAAAGGTGAGCTCTAAAATGAGCAACTCCTCAATCCAACAGTTTGGTGACTGTCCTTTGTTTGTCATGCTGCTCTCTTATACAGTTGTACTTCCTGCTTCCTGTCATGTGTCTAGTCACATGGCAGGCCAACCATCCATTTTTTAAAGACACACACTCACTTAAAATGTTAAGAGTAATAAAATGGCCTAAAAAACATGTAAAACACTTAAAACTCTATAATACATTTAAATGATTGTAATAAATAGAGGGGTAAAACACGTCTTTCTAAAAGCCAGCATATTATATAAATAGTGAAGAAAAGGCAAAAGCTTACAGCACCTGGTATTCCCAGGCGGTCTCCCATCCAAGTACTAAGCAGGCCCGACGCTGCTTAGCTTCCGAGATCAGACGAGATCGGGCGCTCTCAGCGCGGTACGGCCGTAAGCGAGGGCTGCTCCAAAAAGTGGGCTATTTAAAGATCAGCCTCCGTAAAAGCCAGCATATTATATAAATAGTGAAGAAAAGGCAAAAGCTTACAGCACCTGGTATTGCCAGGCGGTCTCCCATCCAAGTGTAACAATCGGCCTTATCAGCCGTGTTACAAGACTAAAATGGGGTCAGATTTAACTGTGAGAGATGACTAGTGGTTAAAAGAATGAGACATAAAAGAAGATTGGTTTAAATAGATTTGGTTTATTTACAAGGTTCACATAAAAGACTTTAAAACAACACGATAAAACGAGGTAAACGATGTTAAAAGAATACAGTTCATTTGTCCATACCCTAAAAACAGTCCAAGAATCCCAGTGTGTTGATAAGTCCAATGTGAGTGTCCACCGGTGTATATACAATCCACAGAAAGTGTAATCCAAAGTTTGCAGGTGGTGAATGGAAAGGTGAGCTCTAAAATTAGCAACTCCTCAATCCAACAGTTTGATGACTGTCCTTTGTTTGTCATGCTGCTCTCTTATACAGTTGTACTTCCTGCTTCCTGTCATGTGTCTAGTCACATGGCAGGCCAACCATCCATTTTTTAAAGACACACACTCACTTAAAATGTTAAGAGTAATAAAATGGCCTAAAAAACATGTAAAACACTTAAAACTCTATAATACATTTAAATGATTGTAATAAATAGAGCGGTAAAACACGTCTTTCTAAAAGCCAGCATATTATATAAATAGTGAAGAAAAGGCAAAAGCTTACAGCACCTGGTATTCCCAGGCGGTCTCCCATCCAAGTACTAAGCAGGCCCGACGCTGCTTAGCTTCCGAGATCAGACGAGATCGGGCGCTCTCAGCGCGGTATGGCCGTAAGCGAGGGCTGCTCCAAAAAGTGGGCCATTTAAAGATCAGCCTCCGTAAAAGCCAGCATATTATATAAATAGTGAAGAAAAGGCAAAAGCTTACAGCACCTGGTATTGCCAGGCGGTCTCCCATCCAAGTGTAACAATCGGCCTTATCAGCCGAGTTACAAGACTAAAATGGGGTCAGATTTAACAGTGAGAGATGACTAGTGGTTAAAAGAATGAGACATAAAAGAAGATTGGTTTAAATAGATTTGGTTTATTTACAAGGTTCACATAAAAGACTTTAAAACAACACGATAAAACGAGGTAAACGCTGTTAAAAGAATACAGTTCATTTGTCCATACCCTAAAAACAGTCCAAGAATCCCAGTGTGTTGATAAGTCCAATGTGAGTGTCCACCGGTGTATATACAATCCACAGAAAGTGTAATCCAAAGTTTGCAGGTGGTGAATGGAAAGGTGAGCTCTAAAATTAGCAACTCCTCAATCCAACAGTTTGGTGACTGTCCTTTGTTTGTCATGCTGCTCTCTTATACAGTTGTACTTCCTGCTTCCTGTCATGTGTCTAGTCACATGGCAGGCCAACCATCCATTTTTTAAAGACACACACTCACTTAAAATGTTAAGAGTAATAAAATGGCCTAAAAAACATGTAAAACACTTAAAACTCTATAATACATTTAAATGATTGTAATAAATAGAGCGGTAAAACACGTCTTTCTAAAAGCCAGCATATTATATAAATAGTGAAGAAAAGGCAAAAGCTTACAGCACCTGGTATTCCCAGGCGGTCTCCCATCCAAGTACTAAGCAGGCCCGACGCTGCTTAGCTTCCGAGATCAGACGAGATCGGGCGCTCTCAGCGCGGTATGGCCGTAAGCGAGGGCTGCTCCAAAAAGTGGGCCATTTAAAGATCAGCCTCCGTAAAAGCCAGCATATTATATAAATAGTGAAGAAAAGGCAAAAGCTTACAGCACCTGGTATTCCCAGGCGGTCTCCCATCCAAGTACTAAGCAGGCCCGACGCTGCTTAGCTTCCGAGATCAGACGAGATCGGGCGCTCTCAGCGCGGTATGGCCGTAAGCGAGGGCTGCTCCAAACAGTGGGCTATTTAAAGATTAGCCTCCGTAAAAGCCAGCATATTATATAAATAGTGAAGAAAAGGCAAAAGCTTACAGCACCTGGTATTCCCAGGCGGTCTCCCATCCAAGTGTAACAATCGGCCTTATCAGCCGAGTTACAAGACTAAAATGGGGTCAGATTTAACTGTGAGAGATGACTAGTGGTTAAAAGAATGAGACATAAAAGAAGATTGGTTTAAATAGATTTGGTTTATTTACAAGGTTCACATAAAAGACTTTAAAACAACACGATAAAACGAGGTAAACGCTGTTAAAAGAATACAGTTCATTTGTCCATACCCTAAAAACAGTCCAAGAATCCCAGTGTGTTGATAAGTCCAATGTGAGTGTCCACCGGTGTATATACAATCCACAGAAAGTGTAATCCAAAGTTTGCAGGTGGTGAATGGAAAGGTGAGCTCTAAAATTAGCAACTCCTCAATCCAACAGTTTGGTGACTGTCCTTTGTTTGTCATGCTGCTCTCTTATACAGTTGTACTTCCTGCTTCCTGTCATGTGTCTAGTCACATGGCAGGCCAACCATCCATTTTTTAAAGACACACACTCACTTAAAATGTTAAGAGTAATAAAATGGCCTAAAAAACATGTAAAACACTTAAAACTCTATAATACATTTAAATGATTGTAATAAATAGAGCGGTAAAACACGTCTTTCTAAAAGCCAGCATATTATATAAATAGTGAAGAAAAGGCAAAAGCTTACAGCACCTGGTATTCCCAGGCGGGCTCCCTTCCAAGTACTAAGCAGGCCCGACGGTGCTTAGCTTCCGAGATCAGACGAGATCGGGCGCTCTCAGCGCTGTATGGCCGTAAGCGAGGGCTGCTCCAAAAAGTGGGCCATTTAAAGATCAGCCTCCGTAAAAGCCAGCATATTATATAAATAGTGAAGAAAAGGCAAAAGCTTACAGCACCTGGTATTCCCAGGCGGTCTCCCATCCAAGTACTAAGCAGGCCCGACGCTGCTTAGCTTCCGAGATCAGACGAGATCGGGCGCTCTCAGCGCGGTATGGCCGTAAGCGAGGGCTGCTCCAAAAAGTGGGCTATTTAAAGATCAGCCTCCGTAAAAGCCAGCATATTATATAAATAGTGAAGAAAAGGCAAAAGCTTATAGCACCTGGTATTCCCAGGCGGTCTCCCATCCAAGTGTAACAATCGGCCTTATCAGCCGAGTTACAAGACTAAAATGGGGTCAGATTTAACTGTGAGAGATGACTAGTGGTTAAAAGAATGAGACATAAAAGAAGATTGGTTTAAATAGATTTGGTTTATTTACAAGGTTCACATAAAAGACTTTAAAACAACACGATAAAACGAGGTAAACGCTGTTAAAAGAATACAGTTCATTTGTCCATACCCTAAAAACAGTCCAAGAATCCCAGTGTGTTGATAAGTCCAATGTGAGTGTCCACCGGTGTATATACAATCCACAGAAAGTGTAATCCAAAGTTTGCAGGTGGTGAATGGAAAGGTGAGCTCTAAAATTAGCAACTCCTCAGTCCAACAGTTTGGTGACTGTCCTTTGTTTGTCATGCTGCTCTCTTATACAGTTGTACTTCCTGCTTCCTGTCATGTGTCTAGTCACATGGCAGGCCAACCATCCATTTTTTAAAGACACACACTCACTTAAAATGTTAAGAGTAATAAAATGGCCTAAAAAACATGTAAAACACTTAAAACTCTATAATACATTTAAATGATTGTAATAAATAGAGCGGTAAAACACGTCTTTCTAAAAGCCAGCATATTATATAAATAGTGAAGAAAAGGCAAAAGCTTACAGCACCTGGTATTCCCAGGCGGTCTCCCATCCAAGTACTAAGCAGGCCCGACGCTGCTTAGCTTCCGAGATCAGACGAGATCGGGCGCTCTCAGCGCGGTATGGCCGTAAGCGAGGGCTGCTCCAAAAAGTGGGCCATTTAAAGATCAGCCTCCGTAAAAGCCAGCATATTATATAAATAGTGAAGAAAAGGCAAAAGCTTACAGCACCTGGTATTGCCAGGCGGTCTCCCATCCAAGTGTAACAATAGGCCTTATCAGCCGAGTTACAAGACTAAAATGGGGTCAGATTTAACTGTGAGAGATGACTAGTGGTTAAAAGAATGAGACATAAAAGAAGATTGGTTTAAATAGATTTGGTTTATTTACAAGGTTCACATAAAAGACTTTAAAACAACACGATAAAACGAGGTAAACGCTGTTAAAAGAATACAGTTCATTTGTCCATACCCTAAAAACAGTCCAAGAATCCCAGTGTGTTGATAAGTCCAATGTGAGTGTCCACCGGTGTATATACAATCCACAGAAAGTGTAATCCAAAGTTTGCAGGTGGTGAATGGAAAGGTGAGCTCTAAAATGAGCAACTCCTCAATCCAACAGTTTGGTGACTGTCCTTTGTTTGTCATGCTGCTCTCTTATACAGTTGTACTTCCTGCTTCCTGTCATGTGTCTAGTCACATGGCAGGCCAACCATCCATTTTTTAAAGACACACACTCACTTAAAATGTTAAGAGTAATAAAATGGCCTAAAAAACATGTAAAACACTTAAAACTCTATAATACATTTAAATGATTGTAATAAATAGAGGGGTAAAACACGTCTTTCTAAAAGCCAGCATATTATATAAATAGTGAAGAAAAGGCAAAAGCTTACAGCACCTGGTATTCCCAGGCGGTCTCCCATCCAAGTACTAAGCAGGCCCGACGCTGCTTAGCTTCCGAGATCAGACGAGATCGGGCGCTCTCAGCGCGGTACGGCCGTAAGCGAGGGCTGCTCCAAAAAGTGGGCTATTTAAAGATCAGCCTCCGTAAAAGCCAGCATATTATATAAATAGTGAAGAAAAGGCAAAAGCTTACAGCACCTGGTATTGCCAGGCGGTCTCCCATCCAAGTGTAACAATCGGCCTTATCAGCCGTGTTACAAGACTAAAATGGGGTCAGATTTAACTGTGAGAGATGACTAGTGGTTAAAAGAATGAGACATAAAAGAAGATTGGTTTAAATAGATTTGGTTTATTTACAAGGTTCACATAAAAGACTTTAAAACAACACGATAAAACGAGGTAAACGATGTTAAAAGAATACAGTTCATTTGTCCATACCCTAAAAACAGTCCAAGAATCCCAGTGTGTTGATAAGTCCAATGTGAGTGTCCACCGGTGTATATACAATCCACAGAAAGTGTAATCCAAAGTTTGCAGGTGGTGAATGGAAAGGTGAGCTCTAAAATTAGCAACTCCTCAATCCAACAGTTTGGTGACTGTCCTTTGTTTGTCATGCTGCTCTCTTATACAGTTGTACTTCCTGCTTCCTGTCATGTGTCTAGTCACATGGCAGGCCAACCATCCATTTTTTAAAGACACACACTCACTTAAAATGTTAAGAGTAATAAAATGGCCTAAAAAACATGTAAAACACTTAAAACTCTATAATACATTTAAATGATTGTAATAAATAGAGCGGTAAAACACGTCTTTCTAAAAGCCAGCATATTATATAAATAGTGAAGAAAAGGCAAAAGCTTACAGCACCTGGTATTCCCAGGCGGTCTCCCATCCAAGTACTAAGCAGGCCCGACGCTGCTTAGCTTCCGAGATCAGACGAGATCGGGCGCTCTCAGCGCGGTATGGCCGTAAGCGAGGGCTGCTCCAAAAAGTGGGCCATTTAAAGATCAGCCTCCGTAAAAGCCAGCATATTATATAAATAGTGAAGAAAAGGCAAAAGCTTACAGCACCTGGTATTCCCAGGCGGTCTCCCATCCAAGTACTAAGCAGGCCCGACGCTGCTTAGCTTCCGAGATCAGACGAGATCGGGCGCTCTCAGCGCGGTATGGCCGTAAGCGAGGGCTGCTCCAAACAGTGGGCTATTTAAAGATCAGCCTCCGTAAAAGCCAGCATATTATATAAATAGTGAAGAAAAGGCAAAAGCTTACAGCACCTGGTATTCCCAGGCGGTCTCCCATCCAAGTGTAACAATCGGCCTTATCAGCCGAGTTACAAGACTAAAATGGGGTCAGATTTAACTGTGAGAGATGACTAGTGGTTAAAAGAATGAGACATAAAAGAAGATTGGTTTAAATAGATTTGGTTTATTTACAAGGTTCACATAAAAGACTTTAAAACAACACGATAAAACGAGGTAAACGCTGTTAAAAGAATACAGTTCATTTGTCCATACCCTAAAAACAGTCCAAGAATCCCAGTGTGTTGATAAGTCCAATGTGAGTGTCCACCGGTGTATATACAATCCACAGAAAGTGTAATCCAAAGTTTGCAGGTGGTGAATGGAAAGGTGAGCTCTAAAATTAGCAACTCCTCAATCCAACAGTTTGGTGACTGTCCTTTGTTTGTCATGCTGCTCTCTTATACAGTTGTACTTCCTGCTTCCTGTCATGTGTCTAGTCACATGGCAGGCCAACCATCCATTTTTTAAAGACACACACTCACTTAAAATGTTAAGAGTAATAAAATGGCCTAAAAAACATGTAAAACACTTAAAACTCTATAATACATTTAAATGATTGTAATAAATAGAGCGGTAAAACACGTCTTTCTAAAAGCCAGCATATTATATAAATAGTGAAGAAAAGGCAAAAGCTTACAGCACCTGGTATTCCCAGGCGGTCTCCCATCCAAGTACTAAGCAGGCCCGACGGTGCTTAGCTTCCGAGATCAGACGAGATCGGGCGCTCTCAGCGCGGTATGGCCGTAAGCGAGGGCTGCTCCAAAAAGTGGGCCATTTAAAGATCAGCCTCCGTAAAAGCCAGCATATTATATAAATAGTGAAGAAAAGGCAAAAGCTTACAGCACCTGGTATTCCCAGGCGGTCTCCCATCCAAGTGTAACAATCGGCCTTATCAGCCGAGTTACAAGACTAAAATGGGATTAGATTTAACTGTGAGAGGTGACTAGTGGTTAAAAGAATGAGACATAAAAGAAGATTGGTTTAAATAGATTTGGTTTATTTACAAGGTTCACATAAAAGACTTTAAAACAACACGATAAAACGAGGTAAACGCTGTTAAAAGAATACAGTTCATTTGTCCATACCCTAAAAAACAGTCCAAGAATCCCAGTGTGTTGATAAATCCAATGTGAGTGTCCACCGGTGTATATACAATCCACAGAAAGTGTAATCCAAAGTTTGCAGGTGGTGAATGGAAAGGTGAGCTCTAAAATTAGCAACTCCTCAATCCAACAGTTTGGTGACTGTCCTTTGTTTGTCATGCTGCTCTCTTATACAGTTGTACTTCCTGCTTCCTGTCATGTGTCTAGTCACATGGCAGGCCAACCATCCATTTTTTAAAGACACACACTCACTTAAAATGTTAAGAGTAATAAAATGGCCTAAAAAACATGTAAAACACTTAAAACTCTATAATACATTTAAATGATTGTAATAAATAGAGCGGTAAAACACGTCTTTCTAAAAGCCAGCATATTATATAAATAGTGAAGAAAAGGCAAAAGCTTACAGCACCTGGTATTCCCAGGCGGTCTCCCATCCAAGTACTAAGCAGGACCGACGCTGCTTAGCTTCCGAGATCAGACGAGATCGGGCGCTCTCAGCGCGGTATGGCCGTAAGCGAGGGCTGCTCCAAAAAGTGGGCTATTTAAAGATCAGCCTCCGTAAAAGCCAGCATATTATATAAATAGTGAAGAAAAGGCAAAAGCTTACAGCACCTGGTATTCCCAGGCGGTCTCCCATCCAAGTGTAACAATCGGCCTTATCAGCCGAGTTACAAGACTAAAATGGGATCAGATTTAACTGTGAGAGGTGACTAGTGGTTAAAAGAATGAGACATAAAAGAAGATTGGTTTAAATAGATTTGGTTTATTTACAAGGTTCACATAAAAGACTTTAAAACAACACGATAAAACGAGGTAAACGCTGTTAAAAGAATACAGTTCATTTGTCCATACCCTAAAAACAGTCCAAGAATCCCAGTGTGTTGATAAGTCCAATGTGAGTGTCCACCGGTGTATATACAATCCACAGAAAGTGTAATCCAAAGTTTGCAGGTGGTGAATGGAAAGGTGAGCTCTAAAATTAGCAACTCCTCAATCCAACAGTTTGGTGACTGTCCTTTGTTTGTCATGCTGCTCTCTTATACAGTTGTACTTCCTGCTTCCTGTCATGTGTCTAGTCACATGGCAGGCCAACCATCCATTTTTTAAAGACACACACTCACTTAAAATGTTAAGAGTAATAAAATGGCCTAAAAAACATGTAAAACACTTAAAACTCTATAATACATTTAAATGATTGTAATAAATAGAGGGGTAAAACACGTCTTTCTAAAAGCCAGCATATTATATAAATAGTGAAGAAAAGGCAAAAGCTTACAGCACCTGGTATTCCCAGGCGGTCTCCCATCCAAGTACTAAGCAGGCCCGACGCTGCTTAGCTTCCGAGATCAGACGAGATCGGGCGCTCTCAGCGCGGTATGGCCGTAAGCGAGGGCTGCTCCAAACAGTGGGCTATTTAAAGATCAGCCTCCGTAAAAGCCAGCATATTATATAAATAGTGAAGAAAAGGCAAAAGCTTACAGCACCTGGTATTCCCAGGCGGTCTCCCATCCAAGTGTAACAATCGGCCTTATCAGCCGAGTTACAAGACTAAAATGGGGTCAGATTTAACTGTGAGAGATGACTAGTGGTTAAAAGAATGAGACATAAAAGAAGATTGGTTTAAATAGATTTGGTTTATTTACAAGGTTCACATAAAAGACTTTAAAACAACACGATAAAACGAGGTAAACGCTGTTAAAAGAATACAGTTCATTTGTCCATACCCTAAAAACAGTCCAAGAATCCCAGTGTGTTGATAAGTCCAATGTGAGTGTCCACCGGTGTATATACAATCCACAGAAAGTGTAATCCAAAGTTTGCAGGTGGTGAATGGAAAGGTGAGCTCTAAAATTAGCAACTCCTCAATCCAACAGTTTGGTGACTGTCCTTTGTTTGTCATGCTGCTCTCTTATACAGTTGTACTTCCTGCTTCCTGTCATGTGTCTAGTCACATGGCAGGCCAACCATCCATTTTTTAAAGACACACACTCACTTAAAATGTTAAGAGTAATAAAATGGCCTAAAAAACATGTAAAACACTTAAAACTCTATAATACATTTAAATGATTGTAATAAATAGAGCGGTAAAACACGTCTTTCTAAAAGCCAGCATATTATATAAATAGTGAAGAAAAGGCAAAAGCTTACAGCACCTGGTATTCCCAGGCGGTCTCCCATCCAAGTACTAAGCAGGCCCGACGCTGCTTAGCTTCCGAGATCAGACGAGATCGGGCGCTCTCTGCGCGGTATGGCCGTAAGCGAGGGCTGCTCCAAAAAGTGGGCTATTTAAAGATCAGCCTCCGTAAAAGCCAGCATATTATATAAATAGTGAAGAAAAGGCAAAAGCTTACAGCACCTGGTATTGCCAGGCGGTCTCCCATCCAAGTGTAACAATCGGCCTTATCAGCCGTGTTACAAGACTAAAATGGGGTCAGATTTAACTGTGAGAGATGACTAGTGGTTAAAAGAATGAGACATAAAAGAAGATTGGTTTAAATAGATTTGGTTTATTTACAAGGTTCACATAAAAGACTTTAAAACAACACGATAAAACGAGGTAAACGCTGTTAAAAGAATACAGTTCATTTGTCCATACCCTAAAAACAGTCCAAGAATCCCAGTGTGTTGATAAGTCCAATGTGAGTGTCCACCGGTGTATATACAATCCACAGAAAGTGTAATCCAAAGTTTGCAGGTGGTGAATGGAAAGGTGAGCTCTAAAATTAGCAACTCCTCAATCCAACAGTTTGGTGACTGTCCTTTGTTTGTCATGCTGCTCTCTTATACAGTTGTACTTCCTGCTTCCTGTCATGTGTCTAGTCACATGGCAGGCCAACCATCCATTTTTTAAAGACACACACTCACTTAAAATGTTAAGAGTAATAAAATGGCCTAAAAAA
The DNA here is from genome assembly GCF_049309525.1 of Garra rufa. NCBI lineage: Eukaryota > Metazoa > Chordata > Actinopteri > Cypriniformes > Cyprinidae > Garra > Garra rufa. The sequence goes on along the minus strand of NW_027394445.1, from coordinate 11,980 downwards.
CATGTAAAACACTTAAAACTCTATAATACATTTAAATGATTGTAATAAATAGAGCGGTAAAACACGTCTTTCTAAAAGCCAGCATATTATATAAATAGTGAAGAAAAGGCAAAAGCTTACAGCACCTGGTATTCCCAGGCGGTCTCCCATCCAAGTACTAAGCAGGCCCGACGCTGCTTAGCTTCCGAGATCAGACGAGATCGGGCGCTCTCAGCGCGGTATGGCCGTAAGCGAGGGCTGCTCCAAACAGTGGGCTATTTAAAGATCAGCCTCCGTAAAAGCCAGCATATTATATAAATAGTGAAGAAAAGGCAAAAGCTTACAGCACCTGGTATTCCCAGGCGGTCTCCCATCCAAGTGTAACAATCGGCCTTATCAGCCGAGTTACAAGACTAAAATGGGGTCAGATTTAACTGTGAGAGATGACTAGTGGTTAAAAGAATGAGACATAAAAGAAGATTGGTTTAAATAGATTTGGTTTATTTACAAGGTTCACATAAAAGACTTTAAAACAACACGATAAAACGAGGTAAACGCTGTTAAAAGAATACAGTTCATTTGTCCATACCCTAAAAACAGTCCAAGAATCCCAGTGTGTTGATAAGTCCAATGTGAGTGTCCACCGGTGTATATACAATCCACAGAAAGTGTAATCCAAAGTTTGCAGGTGGTGAATGGAAAGGTGAGCTCTAAAATTAGCAACTCCTCAATCCAACAGTTTGGTGACTGTCCTTTGTTTGTCATGCTGCTCTCTTATACAGTTGTACTTCCTGCTTCCTGTCATGTGTCTAGTCACATGGCAGGCCAACCATCCATTTTTTAAAGACACACACTCACTTACAATGTTAAGAGTAATAAAATGGCCTAAAAAACATGTAAAACACTTAAAACTCTATAATACATTTAAATGATTGTAATAAATAGAGCGGTAAAACACGTCTTTCTAAAAGCCAGCATATTATATAAATAGTGAAGAAAAGGCAAAAGCTTACAGCACCTGGTATTCCCAGGCGGTCTCCCATCCAAGTACTAAGCAGGCCCGACGCTGCTTAGCTTCCGAGATCAGACGAGATCGGGCGCTCTCAGCGCGGTACGGCCGTAAGCGAGGGCTGCTCCAAAAAGTGGGCTATTTAAAGATCAGCCTCCGTAAAAGCCAGCATATTATATAAATAGTGAAGAAAAGGCAAAAGCTTACAGCACCTGGTATTGCCAGGCGGTCTCCCATCCAAGTGTAACAATCGGCCTTATCAGCCGTGTTACAAGACTAAAATGGGGTCAGATTTAACTGTGAGAGATGACTAGTGGTTAAAAGAATGAGACATAAAAGAAGATTGGTTTAAATAGATTTGGTTTATTTACAAGGTTCACATAAAAGACTTTAAAACAACACGATAAAACGAGGTAAACGATGTTAAAAGAATACAGTTCATTTGTCCATACCCTAAAAACAGTCCAAGAATCCCAGTGTGTTGATAAGTCCAATGTGAGTGTCCACCGGTGTATATACAATCCACAGAAAGTGTAATCCAAAGTTTGCAGGTGGTGAATGGAAAGGTGAGCTCTAAAATTAGCAACTCCTCAATCCAACAGTTTGGTGACTGTCCTTTGTTTGTCATGCTGCTCTCTTATACAGTTGTACTTCCTGCTTCCTGTCATGTGTCTAGTCACATGGCAGGCCAACCATCCATTTTTTAAAGACACACACTCACTTAAAATGTTAAGAGTAATAAAATGGCCTAAAAAACATGTAAAACACTTAAAACTCTATAATACATTTAAATGATTGTAATAAATAGAGCGGTAAAACACGTCTTTCTAAAAGCCAGCATATTATATAAATAGTGAAGAAAAGGCAAAAGCTTACAGCACCTGGTATTCCCAGGCGGTCTCCCATCCAAGTACTAAGCAGGCCCGACGCTGCTTAGCTTCCGAGATCAGACGAGATCGGGCGCTCTCAGCGCGGTATGGCCGTAAGCGAGGGCTGCTCCAAAAAGTGGGCCATTTAAAGATCAGCCTCCGTAAAAGCCAGCATATTATATAAATAGTGAAGAAAAGGCAAAAGCTTACAGCACCTGGTATTCCCAGGCGGTCTCCCATCCAAGTACTAAGCAGGCCCGACGCTGCTTAGCTTCCGAGATCAGACGAGATCGGGCGCTCTCAGCGCGGTATGGCCGTAAGCGAGGGCTGCTCCAAACAGTGGGCTATTTAAAGATCAGCCTCCGTAAAAGCCAGCATATTATATAAATAGTGAAGAAAAGGCAAAAGCTTACAGCACCTGGTATTCCCAGGCGGTCTCCCATCCAAGTGTAACAATCGGCCTTATCAGCCGAGTTACAAGACTAAAATGGGGTCAGATTTAACTGTGAGAGATGACTAGTGGTTAAAAGAATGAGACATAAAAGAAGATTGGTTTAAATAGATTTGGTTTATTTACAAGGTTCACATAAAAGACTTTAAAACAACACGATAAAACGAGGTAAACGCTGTTAAAAGAATACAGTTCATTTGTCCATACCCTAAAAACAGTCCAAGAATCCCAGTGTGTTGATAAGTCCAATGTGAGTGTCCACCGGTGTATATACAATCCACAGAAAGTGTAATCCAAAGTTTGCAGGTGGTGAATGGAAAGGTGAGCTCTAAAATTAGCAACTCCTCAATCCAACAGTTTGGTGACTGTCCTTTGTTTGTCATGCTGCTCTCTTATACAGTTGTACTTCCTGCTTCCTGTCATGTGTCTAGTCACATGGCAGGCCAACCATCCATTTTTTAAAGACACACACTCACTTAAAATGTTAAGAGTAATAAAATGGCCTAAAAAACATGTAAAACACTTAAAACTCTATAATACATTTAAATGATTGTAATAAATAGAGCGGTAAAACACGTCTTTCTAAAAGCCAGCATATTATATAAATAGTGAAGAAAAGGCAAAAGCTTACAGCACCTGGTATTCCCAGGCGGTCTCCCATCCAAGTACTAAGCAGGCCCGACGGTGCTTAGCTTCCGAGATCAGACGAGATCGGGCGCTCTCAGCGCGGTATGGCCGTAAGCGAGGGCTGCTCCAAAAAGTGGGCCATTTAAAGATCAGCCTCCGTAAAAGCCAGCATATTATATAAATAGTGAAGAAAAGGCAAAAGCTTACAGCACCTGGTATTCCCAGGCGGTCTCCCATCCAAGTGTAACAATCGGCCTTATCAGCCGAGTTACAAGACTAAAATGGGATTAGATTTAACTGTGAGAGGTGACTAGTGGTTAAAAGAATGAGACATAAAAGAAGATTGGTTTAAATAGATTTGGTTTATTTACAAGGTTCACATAAAAGACTTTAAAACAACACGATAAAACGAGGTAAACGCTGTTAAAAGAATACAGTTCATTTGTCCATACCCTAAAAAACAGTCCAAGAATCCCAGTGTGTTGATAAATCCAATGTGAGTGTCCACCGGTGTATATACAATCCACAGAAAGTGTAATCCAAAGTTTGCAGGTGGTGAATGGAAAGGTGAGCTCTAAAATTAGCAACTCCTCAATCCAACAGTTTGGTGACTGTCCTTTGTTTGTCATGCTGCTCTCTTATACAGTTGTACTTCCTGCTTCCTGTCATGTGTCTAGTCACATGGCAGGCCAACCATCCATTTTTTAAAGACACACACTCACTTAAAATGTTAAGAGTAATAAAATGGCCTAAAAAACATGTAAAACACTTAAAACTCTATAATACATTTAAATGATTGTAATAAATAGAGCGGTAAAACACGTCTTTCTAAAAGCCAGCATATTATATAAATAGTGAAGAAAAGGCAAAAGCTTACAGCACCTGGTATTCCCAGGCGGTCTCCCATCCAAGTACTAAGCAGGACCGACGCTGCTTAGCTTCCGAGATCAGACGAGATCGGGCGCTCTCAGCGCGGTATGGCCGTAAGCGAGGGCTGCTCCAAAAAGTGGGCTATTTAAAGATCAGCCTCCGTAAAAGCCAGCATATTATATAAATAGTGAAGAAAAGGCAAAAGCTTACAGCACCTGGTATTCCCAGGCGGTCTCCCATCCAAGTGTAACAATCGGCCTTATCAGCCGAGTTACAAGACTAAAATGGGATCAGATTTAACTGTGAGAGGTGACTAGTGGTTAAAAGAATGAGACATAAAAGAAGATTGGTTTAAATAGATTTGGTTTATTTACAAGGTTCACATAAAAGACTTTAAAACAACACGATAAAACGAGGTAAACGCTGTTAAAAGAATACAGTTCATTTGTCCATACCCTAAAAACAGTCCAAGAATCCCAGTGTGTTGATAAGTCCAATGTGAGTGTCCACCGGTGTATATACAATCCACAGAAAGTGTAATCCAAAGTTTGCAGGTGGTGAATGGAAAGGTGAGCTCTAAAATTAGCAACTCCTCAATCCAACAGTTTGGTGACTGTCCTTTGTTTGTCATGCTGCTCTCTTATACAGTTGTACTTCCTGCTTCCTGTCATGTGTCTAGTCACATGGCAGGCCAACCATCCATTTTTTAAAGACACACACTCACTTAAAATGTTAAGAGTAATAAAATGGCCTAAAAAACATGTAAAACACTTAAAACTCTATAATACATTTAAATGATTGTAATAAATAGAGGGGTAAAACACGTCTTTCTAAAAGCCAGCATATTATATAAATAGTGAAGAAAAGGCAAAAGCTTACAGCACCTGGTATTCCCAGGCGGTCTCCCATCCAAGTACTAAGCAGGCCCGACGCTGCTTAGCTTCCGAGATCAGACGAGATCGGGCGCTCTCAGCGCGGTATGGCCGTAAGCGAGGGCTGCTCCAAACAGTGGGCTATTTAAAGATCAGCCTCCGTAAAAGCCAGCATATTATATAAATAGTGAAGAAAAGGCAAAAGCTTACAGCACCTGGTATTCCCAGGCGGTCTCCCATCCAAGTGTAACAATCGGCCTTATCAGCCGAGTTACAAGACTAAAATGGGGTCAGATTTAACTGTGAGAGATGACTAGTGGTTAAAAGAATGAGACATAAAAGAAGATTGGTTTAAATAGATTTGGTTTATTTACAAGGTTCACATAAAAGACTTTAAAACAACACGATAAAACGAGGTAAACGCTGTTAAAAGAATACAGTTCATTTGTCCATACCCTAAAAACAGTCCAAGAATCCCAGTGTGTTGATAAGTCCAATGTGAGTGTCCACCGGTGTATATACAATCCACAGAAAGTGTAATCCAAAGTTTGCAGGTGGTGAATGGAAAGGTGAGCTCTAAAATTAGCAACTCCTCAATCCAACAGTTTGGTGACTGTCCTTTGTTTGTCATGCTGCTCTCTTATACAGTTGTACTTCCTGCTTCCTGTCATGTGTCTAGTCACATGGCAGGCCAACCATCCATTTTTTAAAGACACACACTCACTTAAAATGTTAAGAGTAATAAAATGGCCTAAAAAACATGTAAAACACTTAAAACTCTATAATACATTTAAATGATTGTAATAAATAGAGCGGTAAAACACGTCTTTCTAAAAGCCAGCATATTATATAAATAGTGAAGAAAAGGCAAAAGCTTACAGCACCTGGTATTCCCAGGCGGTCTCCCATCCAAGTACTAAGCAGGCCCGACGCTGCTTAGCTTCCGAGATCAGACGAGATCGGGCGCTCTCTGCGCGGTATGGCCGTAAGCGAGGGCTGCTCCAAAAAGTGGGCTATTTAAAGATCAGCCTCCGTAAAAGCCAGCATATTATATAAATAGTGAAGAAAAGGCAAAAGCTTACAGCACCTGGTATTGCCAGGCGGTCTCCCATCCAAGTGTAACAATCGGCCTTATCAGCCGTGTTACAAGACTAAAATGGGGTCAGATTTAACTGTGAGAGATGACTAGTGGTTAAAAGAATGAGACATAAAAGAAGATTGGTTTAAATAGATTTGGTTTATTTACAAGGTTCACATAAAAGACTTTAAAACAACACGATAAAACGAGGTAAACGCTGTTAAAAGAATACAGTTCATTTGTCCATACCCTAAAAACAGTCCAAGAATCCCAGTGTGTTGATAAGTCCAATGTGAGTGTCCACCGGTGTATATACAATCCACAGAAAGTGTAATCCAAAGTTTGCAGGTGGTGAATGGAAAGGTGAGCTCTAAAATTAGCAACTCCTCAATCCAACAGTTTGGTGACTGTCCTTTGTTTGTCATGCTGCTCTCTTATACAGTTGTACTTCCTGCTTCCTGTCATGTGTCTAGTCACATGGCAGGCCAACCATCCATTTTTTAAAGACACACACTCACTTAAAATGTTAAGAGTAATAAAATGGCCTAAAAAACATGTAAAACACTTAAAACTCTATAATACATTTAAATGATTGTAATAAATAGAGCGGTAAAACACGTCTTTCTAAAAGCCAGCATATTATATAAATAGTGAAGAAAAGGCAAAAGCTTACAGCACCTGGTATTCCCAGGCGGTCTCCCATCCAAGTACTAAGCAGGCCCGACGCTGCTTAGCTTCCGAGATCAGACGAGATCGGGCGCTCTCAGCGCGGTATGGCCGTAAGCGAGGGCTGCTCCAAACAGTGGGCTATTTAAAGATCAGCCTCCGTAAAAGCCAGCATATTATATAAATAGTGAAGAAAAGGCAAAAGCTTACAGCACCTGGTATTCCCAGGCGGTCTCCCATCCAAGTGTAACAATCGGCCTTATCAGCCGAGTTACAAGACTAAAATGGGGTCAGATTTAACTGTGAGAGATGACTAGTGGTTAAAAGAATGAGACATAAAAGAAGATTGGTTTAAATAGATTTGGTTTATTTACAAGGTTCACATAAAAGACTTTAAAACAACACGATAAAACGAGGTAAACGCTGTTAAAAGAATACAGTTCATTTGTCCATACCCTAAAAACAGTCCAAGAATCCCAGTGTGTTGATAAGTCCAATGTGAGTGTCCACCGGTGTATATACAATCCACAGAAAGTGTAATCCAAAGTTTGCAGGTGGTGAATGGAAAGGTGAGCTCTAAAATTAGCAACTCCTCAATCCAACAGTTTGGTGACTGTCCTTTGTTTGTCATGCTGCTCTCTTATACAGTTGTACTTCCTGCTTCCTGTCATGTGTCTAGTCACATGGCAGGCCAACCATCCATTTTTTAAAGACACACACTCACTTACAATGTTAAGAGTAATAAAATGGCCTAAAAAACATGTAAAACACTTAAAACTCTATAATACATTTAAATGATTGTAATAAATAGAGCGGTAAAACACGTCTTTCTAAAAGCCAGCATATTATATAAATAGTGAAGAAAAGGCAAAAGCTTACAGCACCTGGTATTCCCAGGCGGTCTCCCATCCAAGTACTAAGCAGGCCCGACGCTGCTTAGCTTCCGAGATCAGACGAGATCGGGCGCTCTCAGCGCGGTATGGCCGTAAGCGAGGGCTGCTCCAAAAAGTGGGCCATTTAAAGATCAGCCTCCGTAAAAGCCAGCATATTATATAAATAGTGAAGAAAAGGCAAAACCTTACAGCACCTGGTATTCCCAGGCGGTCTCCCATCCAAGTACTAAGCAGGCCCGACGCTGCTTAGCTTCCGAGATCAGACGAGATCGGGCGCTCTCAGCGCGGTATGGCCGTAAGCGAGGGCTGCTCCAAACAGTGGGCTATTTAAAGATCAGCCTCCGTAAAAGCCAGCATATTATATAAATAGTGAAGAAAAGGCAAAAGCTTACAGCACCTGGTATTCCCAGGCGGTCTCCCATCCAAGTGTAACAATCGGCCTTATCAGCCGAGTTACAAGACTAAAATGGGATTAGATTTAACTGTGAGAGGTGACTAGTGGTTAAAAGAATGAGACATAAAAGAAGATTGGTTTAAATAGATTTGGTTTATTTACAAGGTTCACATAAAAGACTTTAAAACAACACGATAAAACGAGGTAAACGCTGTTAAAAGAATACAGTTCATTTGTCCATACCCTAAAAACAGTCCAAGAATCCCAGTGTGTTGATAAGTCCAATGTGAGTGTCCACCGGTGTATATACAATCCACAGAAAGTGTAATCCAAAGTTTGCAGGTGGTGAATGGAAAGGTGAGCTCTAAAATTAGCAACTCCTCAATCCAACAGTTTGGTGACTGTCCTTTGTTTGTCATGCTGCTCTCTTATACAGTTGTACTTCCTGCTTCCTGTCATGTGTCTAGTCACATGGCAGGCCAACCATCCATTTTTTAAAGACACACACTCACTTAAAATGTTAAGAGTAATAAAATGGCCTAAAAAACATGTAAAACACTTAAAACTCTATAATACATTTAAATGATTGTAATAAATAGAGCGGTAAAACACGTCTTTCTAAAAGCCAGCATATTATATAAATAGTGAAGAAAAGGCAAAAGCTTACAGCACCTGGTATTCCCAGGCGGTCTCCCATCCAAGTACTAAGCAGGCCCGACGCTGCTTAGCTTCCGAGATCAGACGAGATCGGGCGCTCTCAGCGCGGTATGGCCGTAAGCGAGGGCTGCTCCAAAAAGTGGGCTATTTAAAGATCAGCCTCCGTAAAAGCCAGCATATTATATAAATAGTGAAGAAAAGGCAAAAGCTTACAGCACCTGGTATTCCCAGGCGGTCTCCCATCCAAGTGTAACAATCGGCCTTATCAGCCGAGTTACAAGACTAAAATGGGATCAGATTTAACTGTGAGAGGTGACTAGTGGTTAAAAGAATGAGACATAAAAGAAGATTGGTTTAAATAGATTTGGTTTATTTACAAGGTTCACATAAAAGACTTTAAAACAACACGATAAAACGAGGTAAACGCTGTTAAAAGAATACAGTTCATTTGTCCATACCCTAAAAACAGTCCAAGAATCCCAGTGTGTTGATAAGTCCAATGTGAGTGTCCACCGGTGTATATACAATCCACAGAAAGTGTAATCCAAAGTTTGCAGGTGGTGAATGGAAAGGTGAGCTCTAAAATTAGCAACTCCTCAATCCAACAGTTTGGTGACTGTCCTTTGTTTGTCATGCTGCTCTCTTATACAGTTGTACTTCCTGCTTCCTGTCATGTGTCTAGTCACATGGCAGGCCAACCATCCATTTTTTAAAGACACACACTCACTTAAAATGTTAAGAGTAATAAAATGGCCTAAAAAACATGTAAAACACTTAAAACTCTATAATACATTTAAATGATTGTAATAAATAGAGCGGTAAAACACGTCTTTCTAAAAGCCAGCATATTATATAAATAGTGAAGAAAAGGCAAAAGCTTACAGCACCTGGTATTCCCAGGCGGTCTCCCATCCAAGTACTAAGCAGGCCCGACGCTGCTTAGCTTCCGAGATCAGACGAGATCGGGCGCTCTCAGCGCGGTATGGCCGTAAGCGAGGGCTGCTCCAAAAAGTGGGCCATTTAAAGATCAGCCTCCGTAAAAGCCAGCATATTATATAAATAGTGAAGAAAAGGCAAAAGCATACAGCACCTGGTATTCCCAGGCGGTCTCCCATCCAAGTGTAACAATCGGCCTTATCAGCCGAGTTACAAGACTAAAATGGGATCAGATTTAACTGTGAGAGGTGACTAGTGGTTAAAAGAATGAGACATAAAAGAAGATTGGTTTAAATAGATTTGATTTATTTACAAGGTTCACATAAAAGACTTTAAAACAACACGATAAAACGAGGTAAACGCTGTTAAAAGAATACAGTTCATTTGTCCATACCCTAAAAACAGTCCAAGAATCCCAGTGTGTTGATAAGTCCAATGTGAGTGTCCACCGGTGTATATACAATCCACAGAAAGTGTAATCCAAAGTTTGCAGGTGGTGAATGGAAAGGTGAGCTCTAAAATTAGCAACTCCTCAATCCAACAGTTTGGTGACTGTCCTTTGTTTGTCATGCTGCTCTCTTATACAGTTGTACTTCCTGCTTCCTGTCATGTGTCTAGTCACATGGCAGGCCAACCATCCATTTTTTAAAGACACACACTCACTTAAAATGTTAAGAGTAATAAAATGGCCTAAAAAACATGTAAAACACTTAAAACTCTATAATACATTTAAATGATTGTAATAAATAGAGCGGTAAAACACGTCTTTCTAAAAGCCAGCATATTATATAAATAGTGAAGAAAAGGCAAAAGCTTACAGCACCTGGTATTCCCAGGCGGTCTCCCATCCAAGTACTAAGCAGGCCCGACGCTGCTTAGCTTCCAAGATCAGACGAGATCGGGCGCTCTCAGCGCGGTATGGCCGTAAGCGAGGGCTGCTCCAAAAAGTGGGCTATTTAAAGATCAGCCTCCGTAAAAGCCAGCATATTATATAAATAGTGAAGAAAAGGCAAAAGCTTACAGCACCTGGTATTCCCAGGCGGTCTCCCATCCAAGTGTAACAATCGGCCTTATCAGCCGAGTTACAAGACTAAAATGGGGTCAGATTTAACTGTGAGAGATGACTAGTGGTTAAAAGAATGAGACATAAAAGAAGATTGGTTTAAATAGATTTGGTTTATTTACAAGGTTCACATAAAAGACTTTAAAACAACACGATAAAAAGAGGTAAACGCTGTTAAAAGAATACAGTTCATTTGTCCATACCCTAAAAACAGTCCAAGAATCCCAGTGTGTTGATAAGTCCAATGTGAGTGTCCACCGGTGTATATACAATCCACAGAAAGTGTAATCCAAAGTTTGCAGGTGGTGAATGGAAAGGTGAGCTCTAAAATTAGCAACTCCTCAATCCAACAGTTTGGTGACTGTCCTTTGTTTGTCATGCTGCTCTCTTATACAGTTGTACTTCCTGCTTCCTGTCATGTGTCTAGTCACATGGCAGGCCAACCATCCATTTTTTAAAGACACACACTCACTTAAAATGTTAAGAGTAATAAAATGGCCTAAAAAACATGTAAAACACTTAAAACTCTATAATACATTTAAATGATTGTAATAAATAGAGCGGTAAAACACGTCTTTCTAAAAGCCAGCATATTATATAAATAGTGAAGAAAAGGCAAAAGCTTACAGCACCTGGTATTCCCAGGCGGTCTCCCATCCAAGTACTAAGCAGGCCCGACGCTGCTTAGCTTCCGAGATCAGACGAGATCGGGCGCTCTCAGCGCGGTATGGCCGTAAGCGAGGGCTGCTCCAAAAAGTGGGCCATTTAAAGATCAGCCTCCGTAAAAGCCAGCATATTATATAAATAGTGAAGAAAAGGCAAAAGCATACAGCACCTGGTATTCCCAGGCGGTCTCCCATCCAAGTGTAACAATCGGCCTTATCAGCCGAGTTACAAGACTAAAATGGGATCAGATTTAACTGTGAGAGGTGACTAGTGGTTAAAAGAATGAGACATAAAAGAAGATTGGTTTAAATAGATTTGGTTTATTTACAAGGTTCACATAAAAGACTTTAAAACAACACGATAAAACGAGGTAAACGCTGTTAAAAGAATACAGTTCATTTGTCCATACCCTAAAAACAGTCCAAGAATCCCAGTGTGTTGATAAGTCCAATGTGAGTGTCCACCGGTGTATATACAATCCACAGAAAGTGTAATCCAAAGTTTGCAGGTGGTGAATGGAAAGGTGAGCTCTAAAATTAGCAACTCCTCAATCCAACAGTTTGGTGACTGTCCTTTGTTTGTCATGCTGCTCTCTTATACAGTTGTACTTCCTGCTTCCTGTCATGTGTCTAGTCACATGGCAGGCCAACCATCCATTTTTTAAAGACACACACTCACTTAAAATGTTAAGAGTAATAAAATGGCCTAAAAAACATGTAAAACACTTAAAACTCTATAATACATTTAAATGATTGTAATAAATAGAGCGGTAAAACACGTCTTTCTAAAAGCCAGCATATTATATAAATAGTGAAGAAAAGGCAAAAGCTTACAGCACCTGGTATTCCCAGGCGGTCTCCCATCCAAGTACTAAGCAGGCCCGACGCTGCTTAGCTTCCGAGATCAGACGAGATCGGGCGCTCTCAGCGCGGTATGGCCGTAAGCGAGGG
>NW_027394444.1:0-31401 GCF_049309525.1 Garra rufa | reverse complement strand
AAAACACTGACTCCAGTGCTCCAGAACCCAGAGGAGGAAGACAGGCTGGTGGAGGCAGTTGATGACCAGGACCTGCAAGATGAGGGGTTTGACGAAGAGATCACGGAGGACATCACAGTTCCAGTGCTGTATGAGGATGACCCCTGCCGTGATCTTAAAAACAGCCCCTCATCTTTGCCTCTGCCTCAGTCCCCGGCATCACCGGCTGAGCCGTCCGCATCATCTGGCGGAGAAGGACAGCATCTTGCCCCTGCCCCTTCAGTGCTGTCACAGCCATCCGACACTGGAAGTAGTCTCTCCAACGAGGCTCAGGTAAAACACTTTATTTCAGGTAAAAAAGGGCTTTATTTAATTTCAATACCATTTTATTTCACTTATATTAATATTAATCTGCATTTACTAGGGAGCAGTCATTGGACCCGATGGCATCGCTGGGTGGGACAAGGTCCAGGACCTGGCTGGTTACCTAGTGGGTCTTCGTGAGGCTCCTTACCTCACTGACCTGCAGGTGACAGAGGTCATCCAGCTGTGGACAGCTCTCCCTGACTCTGACAAACAGCGGGTCAACTATCAGCCTCGACATCAGCCTCAGCTGACACATGGGCGCTTTAAAGCACCGAAGCGGACCGGAGTCACACCGGGTGTGGAGAGTGTTAAACGGTGTCTGATTGGACATCCTGGGGGTCCAGCACAGTGGCCCAACACCAGTCGCTTGGTTGAGGCAATTTGTATCAAGCTGTGTGCTTTACACAAGTCGCCGACCAAGAAGGCTGGAGTTTGCACCCCCAGGTGGTCTAAAATCCTCACCGATTACCACCACATCCGAGAGCTGGTGCTTAACTGTCGAAGGCTGATGGATGAAACCATGATCCAGCTGTTTGAGCTAAACCAGAAGACACTCATTCAGTGGTAAGCAAGGGACATTATTTGCTTCAAATTAAATGAATACTTCTTAAAACATATTTATAATACAAGTAATTTATTGTCAGGTTTCAGCGTCGGCAGAAGAATCAGGAAATGAGTGTCCTCGCTCAGGGACTGACTTCACCTGACCCAATTGCTGTGGCCGATGCGCAGCTTCCTCTGCCAAGGGAAAAATTGGATGAAGCGCCATCAACATCAGGGCCAAAACATCCATTTATCCTTCTGCCAAATCGGGAAGGACAGGCTCCGATCCTGCGGCCAGGTCGACGGCCCGCTGCTACCACCACCACACAGTGCCCCATTGCACCTGCCCCCACAGCATCAGGAGTTGTGCAGCCCATTTCAGCACCTGGGTCATTGTTTGGCACACTAGTCCTTAACCCGGACATGACTGTGTCAGTGGTGATCCCCTCTTCTGGTGCTTCAACATTGAGTGCAGGCCCAGCTCCACCTGCTCCTGCGTCTGATGCTCCTGTGTCCCGTTACACCCAGAGGAACAGGCGCCGACGGGCCCTGGAGGAGGAAAGCGGCGTCCACAAGAGAAAGTATGTGCGAGGGGTTACTTTTAACAGATGCAGCAAATGTGGGCAGCCCAAAACTAAAGAGTTCGGCCATAGTCGATATGGCAATGCCACATTTTGCCCGAGTGCCTCAAATGGAAAATCTTTCGATGAATGGTTGGCAGAACAGCGCCAGCTACATAAACCTCCTCAATAAAGACAATTTTTTCTGTATATATTTTGTTTACATGTGCCCACTCTTTCATACTGTTCGGTATCCTCCTCAATAAATAATTTATTTTCTGTATATATTTTGTATTTTACACGGGCCCACTCTTTCACATTTTCCGGTATCTTCCTTAATAAATATCTTTTACTGTATATATTTTGTTTTTATTACATGGGCCCACTCCTTCATATTGTCCTGTATACCCCTCAATAAATATAATAAATGTCTTTTTTTTGTATATATTTATATATATTACATGGGCTCACTTTTTCATATTGTCCTGTATACCCCTCAATACTGTATCCTCCTCAATAAATTATATCTTTTCTGTATACATTATGTGTATGTATATTATGTTCATTTAAATTAAATATTTTACATTTGAACATTTAAAGTGTCTTTTGATCAGATAAATTAAATCTGATAAATGATATCCATCAAATCATGTCCCACATATACAAAAAAAATATATAATAATCTTTGAGAAAACATTTTATTCATTAATTTAAACATAAACATGTAATATGCCTTTTAAAAATATTATAAACATGATTAACATAAAACATAAAATCAACTACTGAAACATTTTAATTCGTTTTATTTAACCATAAACATATATCATATACATATATGTTTATACATATTTACCAAACAATTATTTTCACAAAATAATAAATATCAGTCAACATATTGATATGTCTAGGGACCGATTTGTGGAAAAAGCAGGTGAGGATGGGGGCGTGTTTTAAGACGACGGAAACTGTCAACGTGACAATTCGCTCCAATCGGATCGCGTATTTAACCATAAACATGTAATATGCCTTTTAAAAATAACATACACAAATTAATAAATATCAATCAATATAATGTTATGTCTAGGGCGAGATTTGTAAAAAATAAAATAAAAATAAAAACAAGGTGGGATGGGGCGTGTTTTTAATACGACGTAAAGTGTCAACGTGATGATTCACTGTTTGGAATCAGTCCAACCGGATCAAGTTTCGCGATTCGCGAATCATTTGATTCAGAACGGGACTTCGACTCAGTCGCGCAGACCGCGGGTTCGAATCCAGCCCGCCGAGGGTGACGTGTTTCACATGTAACTAAAACTCATCCATACCGCATAAGAATATAGCCCGAATATTGTTGCAGGGGAAACTTGTCGGCACACTTGCGTTTTCGCGTCTTTTTCGCTTGCGAGGGGGGGCTCAAAGATTGGGCTCCTTCTTTTGCGCAGCGAGCGCTCTACCATTTGAGCTAATTCCCCTGGCTGCAGAAGGCAGAATCTTCTCCCTGTTAGGTCCACCACCATTATTGAATCCATTCAAAGGCCCACTTTCATTCCTTTGCCTTTGACCTTGTCTCGAGGTGTGTCATTTCTTCCATTGCAGTTAATTTTTTCTTTCTTTTGTTGTTGCTATTTGTCTTCTTTGCTTTTGGTTATTATGATCGCCGCCAACTTGTTTGTTTTTAGACTCATTTCTTCTAATGCTTGCTTGTTTCATTCAGTGTTTTTAATGTTGTTTTTTGGGCTTTCTTGTTGTTGTTGCTTTATTACAAACGATCCACTTGGCTTTCACAAGATTGTGATCCTGTATCAGAAGTGACTGTTGCGGTCAAGTAAGTCTGCACCCCTGAGGACCGTAACAGGGTGAGTAGAGCAGGGCAGAAACAAGTTTCTCAGAAATCGAGGTGCTTTTTGCCACAAGCGCAGACTTCCGGATGCTCCCTGCATTCAAAGCCACGTGAAGAGCGTCGCTCGAGGGCAGGCGGCGGTGCGCCAGCTGCGTGAGAGTGGCTCGTTGGTCTAGGGGTATGATTCTCGCTTTGGGTGCGAGAGGTCCCGGGTTCAAATCCCGGACGAGCCCGTGGTCAGGCTTGGTCCTGAAGCTTTTCTGCCTGCTAAGGGGCCCACGAGCAGTCAGCAAATTTTGGGGAAATTGGGCAGACGTCAGGCCGGAGCCAGGCCGGTTAGCTCAGTTGGTTAGAGCGTGGTGCTAATAACGCCAAGGTCGCGGGTTCGATCCCCGTACGGGCCAACGTCTTTTGTTCTCTGTTAGCTCGTCTCTGCTCTTCTCTCAAAGCGACGGGTGGTGTCACGTAAACCCCTGCAGACCAAACCCTAGGGGGATGTGGCCGAAATAGCTCAGTTGGGAGAGCGTTAGACTGAAGATCTAAAGGTCCCTGGTTCAATCCCGGGTTTCGGCAGATGCAGCTTTCTTTTGTCTTTTGGTCGAGAGTGGCCAGTGACCAAAACTCACTGGGATACAACCCCTCGCTCTGACTGGTTCCCCCTAGCCGCAACACTATCTACCTCCAGGTCAGCTGTCAAAGAGGCGCTCGTGGTTCCATGGTGTAACGGTTAGCACTCTGGACTTTGAATCCAGCGATCCGAGTTCAAATCTCGGTGGAACCTACGTGCCTTCTTGCGGCAGATAAAAACAAAAAAGGCTCAACTTTATTTTTGTTGCTGGTGAGCCGTAAGCGACTTCTTCTTTGCTTTCCTCTGAGCAGCGTCTTCTCTCGTCAAGGTTCCATGGTGTAATGGTTAGCACTCTGGACTCTGAATCCAGCGATCCGAGTTCAAATCTCGGTGGGACCTGCTTTTGCCACGAATGTGCGCAGGGCCCGTTCTGAGAAATCCTTTTGACAGCAGTGGGACCCAAAGGCTCACGCAACTGCGAGGGTACGTTTCGCACGGCAAAAAGCGCAGTCTGTCTCCTTGGGGACGTGCGCGTAAAAGGGCAGGAGCCCTTTGGAGAATGCGGGCATCGATCCCGCTACCTCTCGCATGCTAAGCGAGCGCTCTACCATTTGAGCTAATTCCCCTGGCCGCAGAAGGCAGAATCTTCTCCCTGTTAGGTCCACCACCATTATTGAATCCATTCAAAGGCCCACTTTCATTCCTTTGCCTTTGACCTTGTCTCGAGGTGTGTCATTTCTTCCATTGCAGTTAATTTTTTCTTTCTTTTGTTGTTGCTATTTGTCTTCTTTGCTTTTGGTTATTATGATCGCCGCCAACTTGTTTGTTTTTAGACTCATTTCTTCTAATGCTTGCTTGTTTCATTCAGTGTTTTTAATGTTGTTTTTTGGGCTTTCTTGTTGTTGTTGCTTTATTACAAACGATCCACTTGGCTTTCACAAGATTGTGATCCTGTATCAGAAGTGACTGTTGCGGTCAAGTAAGTCTGCACCCCTGAGGACCGTAACAGGGTGAGTAGAGCAGGGCAGAAACAAGTTTCTCAGAAATCGAGGTGCTTTTTGCCACAAGCGCAGACTTCCGGATGCTCCCTGCATTCAAAGCCACGTGAAGAGCGTCGCTCGAGGGCAGGCGGCGGTGCGCCAGCTGCGTGAGCGTGGCTCGTTGGTCTAGGGGTATGATTCTCGCTTTGGGTGCGAGAGGTCCCGAGTTCAAATCCCGGACGAGCCCGTGTTCAGGCTTGGTCCTGAAGCTTTTCTGCCTGCTAAGGGGCCCACGAGCAGTCAGCAAATTTTGGGGAAATTGGGCAGACGTCTGTCCGGAGCCAGGCCGGTTAGCTCAGTTGGTTAGAGCGTGGTGCTAATAACGCCAAGGTCGCGGGTTCGATCCCCGTACGGGCCAACGTCTTTTGTTCTCTGTTAGCTCGTCTCTGCTCTTCTCTCAAAGCGACGGGTGGTGTCACGTAAACCCCTGCAGACCAAACCCTAGGGGGATGTGGCCGAAATAGCTCAGTTGGGAGAGCGTTAGACTGAAGATCTAAAGGTCCCTGGTTCAATCCCGGGTTTCGGCAGATGCAGCTTTCTTTTGTCTTTTGGTCGAGGGTGGCCAGTGACCAAAACTCACTGGGATACAACCCCTCGCTCTGACTGGTTCCCCCTAGCCGCAACACTATCTACCTCCAGGTCAGCTGTCAAAGAGGCGCTCGTGGTTCCATGGTGTAACGGTTAGCACTCTGGACTTTGAATCCAGCGATCCGAGTTCAAATCTCGGTGGAACCTACGTGCCTTCTTGCGGCAGATAAAAACAAAAAAGGCTCAACTTTATTTTTGTTGCTGGTGAGCCGTAAGCGACTTCTTCTTTGCTTTCCTCTGAGCAGCGGCCTCTCTCGTCAAGGTTCCATGGTGTAATGGTTAGCACTCTGGACTCTGAATCCAGCGATCCGAGTTAAAATCTCGGTGGGACCTGCTTTTGCCACGAATGTGCGCAGGGCCCGTTCTGAGAAATCCTTTTGACAGCAGTGGGCCCCAAAGGCTCACGCAACTGCGAGGGTACGTTTCGCACCGCAAAAAGCGCAGTCTGTCTCCTTGGGGACGTGCTCGTAAAAGGTCAGGAGCCCTTTGGAGAATGCGGGCATCGATCCCGCTACCTCTCGCATGCTAAGCGAGCGCTCTACCATTTGAGCTAATTCCCCTGGCCGCAGAAGGCAGAATCTTCTCCCTGTTAGGTCCACCACCATTATTGAATCCATTCAAAGGCCCACTTTCATTCCTTTGCCTTTGACCTTGTCTCGAGGTGTGTCATTTCTTCCATTGCAGTTAATTTTTTCTTTCTTTTGTTGTTGCTATTTGTCTTCTTTGCTTTTGGTTATTATGATCGCCGCCAACTTGTTTGTTTTTAGACTCATTTCTTCTAATGCTTGCTTGTTTCATTCAGTGTTTTTAATGTTGTTTTTTGGGCTTTCTTGTTGTTGTTGCTTTATTACAAACGATCCACTTGGCTTTCACAAGATTGTGATCCTGTATCAGAAGTGACTGTTGCGGTCAAGTAAGTCTGCACCCCTGAGGACCGTAACAGGGTGAGTAGAGCAGGGCAGAAACACGTTTCTCAGAAATCGAGGTGCTTTTTGCCACAAGCGCAGACTTCCGGATGCTCCCTGCATTCAAAGCCACGTGAAGAGCGTCGCTCGAGGGCAGGCGGCGGTGCGCCAGCTGCGTGAGCGTGGCTCGTTGGTCTAGGGGTATGATTCTCGCTTTGGGTGCGAGAGGTCCCGGGTTCAAAATCCCGGACGAGCCCGTGGTCAGGCTTGGTCCTGAAGCTTTTCTGCCTGCTAAGGGGCCCACGAGCAGTCAGTAAATTTTGGGGAAATTGGGCAGACGTCTGGCCGGAGCCAGGCCGGTTAGCTCAGTTGGTTAGAGCGTGGTGCTAATAACGCCAAGGTCGCGGGTTCGATCCCCGTACGGGCCAACGTCTTTTGTTCTCTGTTAGCTCGTCTCTGCTCTTCTCTCAAAGCGACGGGTGGTGTCACGTAAACCCCTGCAGACCAAACCCTAGGGGGATGTGGCCGAAATAGCTCAGTTGGGAGAGCGTTAGACTGAAGATCTAAAGGTCCCTGCTTCAATCCCGGGTTTCGGCAGATGCAGCTTTCTTTTGTCTTTTGGTCGAGGGTGGCCAGTGACCAAAACTCACTGGGATACAACCCCTCGCTCTGACTGGTTCCCCCTAGCCGCAACACTATCTACCTCCAGGTCAGCTGTCAAAGAGGCGCTCGTGGTTCCATGGTGTAACGGTTAGCACTCTGGACTTTGAATCCAGCGATCCGAGTTCAAATCTCGGTGGAACCTACGTGCCTTCTTGCGGCAGATAAAAACAAAAAAGGCTCAACTTTATTTTTGTTGCTGGTGAGCCGTAAGCGACTTCTTCTTTGCTTTCCTCTGAGCAGCGGCCTCTCTCGTCAAGGTTCCATGGTGTAATGGTTAGCACTCTGGACTCTGAATCCAGCGATCCGAGTTCAAATCTCGGTGGGACCTGCTTTTGCCACGAATGTGCGCAGGGCCCGTTCTGAGAAATCCTTTTGACAGCAGTGGGACCCAAAGGCTCACGCAACTGCGAGGGTACGTTTCGCACCGCAAAAAGCGCAGTCTGTCTCCTTGGGGACGTGCGCGTAAAAGGGCAGGAGCCCTTTGGAGAATGCGGGTATCGATCCCGCTACCTCTCGCATGCTAAGCGAGCACTCTACCATTTGAGCTAATTCCCCTGGCCACAGCAGAATCTTCTCCCTGTTAGGTCCACCACCATTATTGAATCCATTCAAAGGCCCACTTTCATTCCTTTGCCTTTGACCTTGTCTCGAGGTGTGTCATTTCTTCCATTGCAGTTAATTTTTTCTTTCTTTTGTTGTTGCTATTTGTCTTCTTTGCTTTTGGTTATTATGATCGCCGCCAACTTGTTTGTTTTTAGACTCATTTCTTCTAATGCTTGCTTGTTTCATTCAGTGTTTTTAATGTTGTTTTTTGGGCTTTCTTGTTGTTGTTGCTTTATTACAAACGATCCACTTGGCTTTCACAAGATTGTGATCCTGTATCAGAAGTGACTGTTGCGGTCAAGTAAGTCTGCACCCCTGAGGACCGTAACAGGGTGAGTAGAGCAGGGCAGAAACACGTTTCTCAGAAATCGAGGTGCTTTTTGCCACAAGCGCAGACTTCCGGATGCTCCCTGCATTCAAAGCCACGTGAAGAGCGTCGCTCGAGGGCAGGCGGCGGTGCGCCAGCTGCGTGAGCGTGGCTCGTTGGTCTAGGGGTATGATTCTCGCTTTGGGTGCGAGAGGTCCCGGGTTCAAAATCCCGGACGAGCCCGTGGTCAGGCTTGGTCCTGAAGCTTTTCTGCCTGCTAAGGGGCCCACGAGCAGTCAGCAAATTTTGGGGAAATTGGGCAGACGTCTGGCCGGAGCCAGGCCGGTTAGCTCAGTTGGTTAGAGCGTGGTGCTAATAACGCCAAGGTCGCGGGTTCGATCCCCGTACGGGCCAACGTCTTTTGTTCTCTGTTAGCTCGTCTCTGCTCTTCTCTCAAAGCGACGGGTGGTGTCACGTAAACCCCTGCAGACCAAACCCTAGGGGGATGTGGCCGAAATAGCTCATTTGGGAGAGCGTTAGACTGAAGATCTAAAGGTCCCTGGTTCAATCCCGGGTTTCGGCAGATGCAGCTTTCTTTTGTCTTTTGGTCGAGGGTGGCCAGTGACCAAAACTCACTGGGATACAACCCCTCGCTCTGACTGGTTCCCCCTAGCCGCAACACTATCTACCTCCAGGTCAGCTGTCAAAGAGGCGCTCGTGGTTCCATGGTGTAACGGTTAGCACTCTGGACTTTGAATCCAGCGATCCGAGTTCAAATCTCGGTGGAACCTACGTGCCTTCTTGCGGCAGATAAAAACAAAAAAGGCTCAACTTTATTTTTGTTGCTGGTGAGCCGTAAGCGACTTCTTCTTTGCTTTCCTCTGAGCAGCGGCCTCTCTCGTCAAGGTTCCATGGTGTAATGGTTAGCACTCTGGACTCTGAATCCAGCGATCCGAGTTAAAATCTCGGTGGGACCTGCTTTTGCCACGAATGTGCGCAGGGCCCGTTCTGAGAAATCCTTTTGACAGCAGTGGGCCCCAAAGGCTCACGCAACTGCGAGGGTCCGTTTCGCACCGCAAAAAGCGCAGTCTGTCTCCTTGGGGACGTGCGCGTAAAAGGGCAGGAGCCCTTTGGAGAATGCGGACATCGATCCCGCTACCTCTCGCATGCTAAGCGAGCGCTCTACCATTTGAGCTAATTCCCCTGGCCGCAGAAGGCAGAATCTTCTCCCTGTTAGGTCCACCACCATTATTGAATCCATTCAAAGGCCCACTTTCATTCCTTTGCCTTTGACCTTGTCTCGAGGTGTGTCATTTCTTCCATTGCAGTTAATTTTTTCTTTCTTTTGTTGTTGCTATTTGTCTTCTTTGCTTTTGGTTATTATGATCGCCGCCAACTTGTTTGTTTTTAGACTCATTTCTTCTAATGCTTGCTTGTTTCATTCAGTGTTTTTAATGTTGTTTTTTGGGCTTTCTTGTTGTTGTTGCTTTATTACAAACGATCCACTTGGCTTTCACAAGATTGTGATCCTGTATCAGAAGTGACTGTTGCGGTCAAGTAAGTCTGCACCCCTGAGGACCGTAACAGGGTGAGTAGAGCAGGGCAGAAACAAGTTTCTCAGAAATCGAGGTGCTTTTTGCCACAAGCGCAGACTTCCGGATGCTCCCTGCATTCAAAGCCACGTGAAGAGCGTCGCTCGAGGGCAGGCGGCGGTGCGCCAGCTGCGTGAGCGTGGCTCGTTGGTCTAGGGGTATGATTCTCGCTTTGGGTGCGAGAGGTCCCGGGTTCAAAATCCCGGACGAGCCCGTGGTCAGGCTTGGTCCTGAAGCTTTTCTGCCTGCTAAGGGGCCCACGAGCAGTCAGCAAATTTTGGGGAAATTGGGCAGACGTCTGGCCGGAGCCAGGCCGGTTAGCTCAGTTGGTTAGAGCGTGGTGCTAATAACGCCAAGGTCGCGGGTTCGATCCCCGTACGGGCCAACGTCTTTTGTTCTCTGTTAGCTCGTCTCTGCTCTTCTCTCAAAGCGACGGGTGGTGTCACGTAAACCCCTGCAGACCAAACCCTAGGGGGATGTGGCCGAAATAGCTCAGTTGGGAGAGCGTTAGACTGAAGATCTAAAGGTCCCTGGTTCAATCCCGGGTTTCGGCAGATGCAGCTTTCTTTTGTCTTTTGGTCGAGGGTGGCCAGTGACCAAAACTCACTGGGATACAACCCCTCGCTCTGACTGGTTCCCCCTAGCCGCAACACTATCTACCTCCAGGTCAGCTGTCAAAGAGGCGCTCGTGGTTCCATGGTGTAACGGTTAGCACTCTGGACTTTGAATCCAGCGATCCGAGTTCAAATCTCGGTGGAACCTACGTGCCTTCTTGCGGCAGATAAAAACAAAAAAGGCTCAACTTTATTTTTGTTGCTGGTGAGCCGTAAACGACTTCTTCTTTGCTTTCCTCTGAGCAGCGGCCTTTCTCGTCAAGGTTCCATGGTGTAATGATTAGCACTCTGGACTCTGAATCCAGCGATCCGAGTTCAAATCTCGGTGGGACCTGCTTTTGCCACGAATGTGCGCAGGGCCCGTTCTGAGAAATCCTTTTGACAGCAGTGGGCCCCAAAGGCTCACGCAACTGCGAGGGTACGTTTCGCACCGCAAAAAGCGCAGTCTGTCTCCTTGGGGACGTGCTCGTAAAAGGTCAGGAGCCCTTTGGAGAATGCGGGCATCGATCCCGCTACCTCTCGCATGCTAAGCGAGCGCTCTACCATTTGAGCTAATTCCCCTGGCCGCAGAAGGCAGAATCTTCTCCCTGTTTTGCCAGCTGCGTGAGCGTGGCTCGTTGGTCTAGGGGTATGATTCTCGCTTTGGGTGCGAGAGGTCCCGGGTTCAAAATCCCGGACGAGCCCGTGGTCAGGCTTGGTCCTGAAGCTTTTCTGCCTGCTAAGGGGCCCACGAGCAGTCAGTAAATTTTGGGGAAATTGGGCAGACGTCTGGCCGGAGCCAGGCCGGTTAGCTCAGTTGGTTAGAGCGTGGTGCTAATAACGCCAAGGTCGCGGGTTCGATCCCCGTACGGGCCAACGTCTTTTGTTCTCTGTTAGCTCGTCTCTGCTCTTCTCTCAAAGCGACGGGTGGTGTCACGTAAACCCCTGCAGACCAAACCCTAGGGGGATGTGGCCGAAATAGCTCAGTTGGGAGAGCGTTAGACTGAAGATCTAAAGGTCCTTGGTTCAATTCCGGGTTTCGGCAGATGCAGCTTTCTTTTGTCTTTTGGTCGAGGGTGGCCAGTGACCAAAACTCACTGGGATACAACCCCTCGCTCTGACTGGTTCCCCCTAGCCGCAACACTATCTACCTCCAGGTCAGCTGTCAAAGAGGCGCTCGTGGTTCCATGGTGTAACGGTTAGCACTCTGGACTTTGAATCCAGCGATCCGAGTTCAAATCTCGGTGGAACCTACGTGCCTTCTTGCGGCAGATAAAAACAAAAAAGGCTCAACTTTATTTTTGTTGCTGGTGAGCCGTAAGCGACTTCTTCTTTGCTTTCCTCTGAGCAGCGGCCTCTCTCGTCAAGGTTCCATGGTGTAATGATTAGCACTCTGGACTCTGAATCCAGCGATCCGAGTTCAAATCTCGGTGGGACCTGCTTTTGCCACGAATGTGCGCAGGGCCCGTTCTGAGAAATCCTTTTGACAGCAGTGGGCCCCAAAGGCTCACGCAACTGCGAGGGTACGTTTCGCACCGCAAAAAGCGCAGTCTGTCTCCTTGGGGACGTGCTCGTAAAAGGTCAGGAGCCCTTTGGAGAATGCGGGCATCGATCCCGCTACCTCTCGCATGCTAAGCGAGCGCTCTACCATTTGAGCTAATTCCCCTGGCCGCAGAAGGCAGAATCTTCTCCCTGTTAGGTCCACCACCATTATTGAATCCATTCAAAGGCCCACTTTCATTCCTTTGCCTTTGACCTTGTCTCGAGGTGTGTCATTTCTTCCATTGCAGTTAATTTTTTCTTTCTTTTGTTGTTGCTATTTGTCTTCTTTGCTTTTGGTTATTATGATCGCCGCCAACTTGTTTGTTTTTAGACTCATTTCTTCTAATGCTTGCTTGTTTCATTCAGTGTTTTTAATGTTGTTTTTTGGGCTTTCTTGTTGTTGTTGCTTTATTACAAACGATCCACTTGGCTTTCACAAGATTGTGATCCTGTATCAGAAGTGACTGTTGCGGTCAAGTAAGTCTGCACCCCTGAGGACCGTAACAGGGTGAGTAGAGCAGGGCAGAAACACGTTTCTCAGAAATCGAGGTGCTTTTTGCCACAAGCGCAGACTTCCGGATGCTCCCTGCATTCAAAGCCACGTGAAGAGCGTCGCTCGAGGGCAGGCGGCGGTGCGCCAGCTGCGTGAGCGTGGCTCGTTGGTCTAGGGGTATGATTCTCGCTTTGGGTGCGAGAGGTCCCGGGTTCAAAATCCCGGACGAGCCCATGGTCAGGCTTGGTCCTGAAGCTTTTCTGCCTGCTAAGGGGCCCACGAGCAGTCAGTAAATTTTGGGGAAATTGGGCAGACGTCTGGCCGGAGCCAGGCCGGTTAGCTCAGTTGGTTAGAGCGTGGTGCTAATAACGCCAAGGTCGCGGGTTCGATCCCCGTACGGGCCAACGTCTTTTGTTCTCTGTTAGCTCGTCTCTGCTCTTCTCTCAAAGCGACGGGTGGTGTCACGTAAACCCCTGCAGACCAAACCCTAGGGGGATGTGGCCGAAATAGCTCAGTTGGGAGAGCGTTAGACTGAAGATCTAAAGGTCCTTGGTTCAATTCCGGGTTTCGGCAGATGCAGCTTTCTTTTGTCTTTTGGTCGAGGGTGGCCAGTGACCAAAACTCACTGGGATACAACCCCTCGCTCTGACTGGTTCCCCCTAGCCGCAACACTATCTACCTCCAGGTCAGCTGTCAAAGCGGCGCTCGTGGTTCCATGGTGTAACGGTTAGCACTCTGGACTTTGAATCCAGCGATCCGAGTTCAAATCTCGGTGGAACCTACGTGCCTTCTTGCGGCAGATAAAAACAAAAAAGGCTCAACTTTATTTTTGTTGCTGGTGAGCCGTAAGCGACTTCTTCTTTGCTTTCCTCTGAGCAGCGGCCTCTCTCGTCAAGGTTCCATGGTGTAATGATTAGCACTCTGGACTCTGAATCCAGCGATCCGAGTTCAAATCTCGGTGGGACCTGCTTTTGCCACGAATGTGCGCAGGGCCCGTTCTGAGAAATCCTTTTGACAGCAGTGGGCCCCAAAGGCTCACGCAACTGCGAGGGTACGTTTCGCACCGCAAAAAGCGCAGTCTGTCTCCTTGGGGACGTGCTCGTAAAAGGTCAGGAGCCCTTTGGAGAATGCGGGCATCGATCCCGCTACCTCTCGCATGCTAAGCGAGCGCTCTACCATTTGAGCTAATTCCCCTGGCCGCAGAAGGCAGAATCTTCTCCCTGTTAGGTCCACCACCATTATTGAATCCATTCAAAGGCCCACTTTCATTCCTTTGCCTTTGACCTTGTCTCGAGGTGTGTCATTTCTTCCATTGCAGTTAATTTTTTCTTTCTTTTGTTGTTGCTATTTGTCTTCTTTGCTTTTGGTTATTATGATCGCCGCCAACTTGTTTGTTTTTAGACTCATTTCTTCTAATGCTTGCTTGTTTCATTCAGTGTTTTTAATGTTGTTTTTTGGGCTTTCTTGTTGTTGTTGCTTTATTACAAACGATCCACTTGGCTTTCACAAGATTGTGATCCTGTATCAGAAGTGACTGTTGCGGTCAAGTAAGTCTGCACCCCTGAGGACCGTAACAGGGTGAGTAGAGCAGGGCAGAAACACGTTTCTCAGAAATCGAGGTGCTTTTTGCCACAAGCGCAGACTTCCGGATGCTCCCTGCATTCAAAGCCACGTGAAGAGCGTCGCTCGAGGGCAGGCGGCGGTGCGCCAGCTGCGTGAGCGTGGCTCGTTGGTCTAGGGGTATGATTCTCGCTTTGGGTGCGAGAGGTCCCGGGTTCAAAATCCCGGACGAGCCCGTGGTCAGGCTTGGTCCTGAAGCTTTTCTGCCTGCTAAGGGGCCCACGAGCAGTCAGCAAATTTTGGGGAAATTGGGCAGACGTCTGGCCGGAGCCAGGCCGGTTAGCTCAGTTGGTTAGAGCGTGGTGCTAATAACGCCAAGGTCGCGGGTTCGATCCCCGTACGGGCCAACGTCTTTTGTTCTCTGTTAGCTCGTCTCTGCTCTTCTCTCAAAGCGACGGGTGGTGTCACGTAAACCCCTGCAGACCAAACCCTAGGGGGATGTGGCCGAAATAGCTCATTTGGGAGAGCGTTAGACTGAAGATCTAAAGGTCCCTGGTTCAATCCCGGGTTTCGGCAGATGCAGCTTTCTTTTGTCTTTTGGTCGAGGGTGGCCAGTGACCAAAACTCACTGGGATACAACCCCTCGCTCTGACTGGTTCCCCCTAGCCGCAACACTATCTACCTCCAGGTCAGCTGTCAAAGAGGCGCTCGTGGTTCCATGGTGTAACGGTTAGCACTCTGGACTTTGAATCCAGCGATCCGAGTTCAAATCTCGGTGGAACCTACGTGCCTTCTTGCGGCAGATAAAAACAAAAAAGGCTCAACTTTATTTTTGTTGCTGGTGAGCCGTAAGCGACTTCTTCTTTGCTTTCCTCTGAGCAGCGGCCTCTCTCGTCAAGGTTCCATGGTGTAATGGTTAGCACTCTGGACTCTGAATCCAGCGATCCGAGTTCAAATCTCGGTGGGACCTGCTTTTGCCACGAATGTGCGCAGGGCCCGTTCTGAGAAATCCTTTTGACAGCAGTGGGCCCCAAAGGCTCACGCAACTGCGAGGGTCCGTTTCGCACCGCAAAAAGCGCAGTCTGTCTCCTTGGGGACGTGCGCGTAAAAGGGCAGGAGCCCTTTGGAGAATGCGGACATCGATCCCGCTACCTCTCGCATGCTAAGCGAGCGCTCTACCATTTGAGCTAATTCCCCTGGCCGCAGAAGGCAGAATCTTCTCCCTGTTAGGTCCACCACCATTATTGAATCCATTCAAAGGCCCACTTTCATTCCTTTGCCTTTGACCTTGTCTCGAGGTGTGTCATTTCTTCCATTGCAGTTAATTTTTTCTTTCTTTTGTTGTTGCTATTTGTCTTCTTTGCTTTTGGTTATTATGATCGCCGCCAACTTGTTTGTTTTTAGACTCATTTCTTCTAATGCTTGCTTGTTTCATTCAGTGTTTTTAATGTTGTTTTTTGGGCTTTCTTGTTGTTGTTGCTTTATTACAAACGATCCACTTGGCTTTCACAAGATTGTGATCCTGTATCAGAAGTGACTGTTGCGGTCAAGTAAGTCTGCACCCCTGAGGACCGTAACAGGGTGAGTAGAGCAGGGCAGAAACAAGTTTCTCAGAAATCGAGGTGCTTTTTGCCACAAGCGCAGACTTCCGGATGCTCCCTGCATTCAAAGCCACGTGAAGAGCGTCGCTCGAGGGCAGGCGGCGGTGCGCCAGCTGCGTGAGCGTGGCTCGTTGGTCTAGGGGTATGATTCTCGCTTTGGGTGCGAGAGGTCCCGGGTTCAAAATCCCGGACGAGCCCGTGGTCAGGCTTGGTCCTGAAGCTTTTCTGCCTGCTAAGGGGCCCACGAGCAGTCAGCAAATTTTGGGGAAATTGGGCAGACGTCTGGCCGGAGCCAGGCCGGTTAGCTCAGTTGGTTAGAGCGTGGTGCTAATAACGCCAAGGTCGCGGGTTCGATCCCCGTACGGGCCAACGTCTTTTGTTCTCTGTTAGCTCGTCTCTGCTCTTCTCTCAAAGCGACGGGTGGTGTCACGTAAACCCCTGCAGACCAAACCCTAGGGGGATGTGGCCGAAATAGCTCAGTTGGGAGAGCGTTAGACTGAAGATCTAAAGGTCCCTGGTTCAATCCCGGGTTTCGGCAGATGCAGCTTTCTTTTGTCTTTTGGTCGAGGGTGGCCAGTGACCAAAACTCACTGGGATACAACCCCTCGCTCTGACTGGTTCCCCCTAGCCGCAACACTATCTACCTCCAGGTCAGCTGTCAAAGAGGCGCTCGTGGTTCCATGGTGTAACGGTTAGCACTCTGGACTTTGAATCCAGCGATCCGAGTTCAAATCTCGGTGGAACCTACGTGCCTTCTTGCGGCAGATAAAAACAAAAAAGGCTCAACTTTATTTTTGTTGCTGGTGAGCCGTAAGCGACTTCTTCTTTGCTTTCCTCTGAGCAGCGGCCTTTCTCGTCAAGGTTCCATGGTGTAATGATTAGCACTCTGGACTCTGAATCCAGCGATCCGAGTTCAAATCTCGGTGGGACCTGCTTTTGCCACGAATGTGCGCAGGGCCCGTTCTGAGAAATCCTTTTGACAGCAGTGGGCCCCAAAGGCTCACGCAACTGCGAGGGTACGTTTCGCACCGCAAAAAGCGCAGTCTGTCTCCTTGGGGACGTGCTCGTAAAAGGTCAGGAGCCCTTTGGAGAATGCGGGCATCGATCCCGCTACCTCTCGCATGCTAAGCGAGCGCTCTACCATTTGAGCTAATTCCCCTGGCCGCAGAAGGCAGAATCTTCTCCCTGTTTTGCCAGCTGCGTGAGCGTGGCTCGTTGGTCTAGGGGTATGATTCTCGCTTTGGGTGCGAGAGGTCCCGGGTTCAAAATCCCGGACGAGCCCGTGGTCAGGCTTGGTCCTGAAGCTTTTCTGCCTGCTAAGGGGCCCACGAGCAGTCAGTAAATTTTGGGGAAATTGGGCAGACGTCTGGCCGGAGCCAGGCCGGTTAGCTCAGTTGGTTAGAGCGTGGTGCTAATAACGCCAAGGTCGCGGGTTCGATCCCCGTACGGGCCAACGTCTTTTGTTCTCTGTTAGCTCGTCTCTGCTCTTCTCTCAAAGCGACGGGTGGTGTCACGTAAACCCCTGCAGACCAAACCCTAGGGGGATGTGGCCGAAATAGCTCAGTTGGGAGAGCGTTAGACTGAAGATCTAAAGGTCCTTGGTTCAATTCCGGGTTTCGGCAGATGCAGCTTTCTTTTGTCTTTTGGTCGAGGGTGGCCAGTGACCAAAACTCACTGGGATACAACCCCTCGCTCTGACTGGTTCCCCCTAGCCGCAACACTATCTACCTCCAGGTCAGCTGTCAAAGAGGCGCTCGTGGTTCCATGGTGTAACGGTTAGCACTCTGGACTTTGAATCCAGCGATCCGAGTTCAAATCTCGGTGGAACCTACGTGCCTTCTTGCGGCAGATAATAACAAAAAAGGCTCAACTTTATTTTTGTTGCTGGTGAGCCGTAAGCGACTTCTTCTTTGCTTTCCTCTGAGCAGCGGCCTCTCTCGTCAAGGTTCCATGGTGTAATGATTAGCACTCTGGACTCTGAATCCAGCGATCCGAGTTCAAATCTCGGTGGGACCTGCTTTTGCCACGAATGTGCGCAGGGCCCGTTCTGAGAAATCCTTTTGACAGCAGTGGGCCCCAAAGGCTCACGCAACTGCGAGGGTACGTTTCGCACCGCAAAAAGCGCAGTCTGTCTCCTTGGGGACGTGCTCGTAAAAGGTCAGGAGCCCTTTGGAGAATGCGGGCATCGATCCCGCTACCTCTCGCATGCTAAGCGAGCGCTCTACCATTTGAGCTAATTCCCCTGGCCGCAGAAGGCAGAATCTTCTCCCTGTTAGGTCCACCACCATTATTGAATCCATTCAAAGGCCCACTTTCATTCCTTTGCCTTTGACCTTGTCTCGAGGTGTGTCATTTCTTCCATTGCAGTTAATTTTTTCTTTCTTTTGTTGTTGCTATTTGTCTTCTTTGCTTTTGGTTATTATGATCGCCGCCAACTTGTTTGTTTTTAGACTCATTTCTTCTAATGCTTGCTTGTTTCATTCAGTGTTTTTAATGTTGTTTTTTGGGCTTTCTTGTTGTTGTTGCTTTATTACAAACGATCCACTTGGCTTTCACAAGATTGTGATCCTGTATCAGAAGTGACTGTTGCGGTCAAGTAAGTCTGCACCCCTGAGGACCGTAACAGGGTGAGTAGAGCAGGGCAGAAACACGTTTCTCAGAAATCGAGGTGCTTTTTGCCACAAGCGCAGACTTCCGGATGCTCCCTGCATTCAAAGCCACGTGAAGAGCGTCGCTCGAGGGCAGGCGGCGGTGCGCCAGCTGCGTGAGCGTGGCTCGTTGGTCTAGGGGTATGATTCTCGCTTTGGGTGCGAGAGGTCCCGGGTTCAAAATCCCGGACGAGCCCATGGTCAGGCTTGGTCCTGAAGCTTTTCTGCCTGCTAAGGGGCCCACGAGCAGTCAGTAAATTTTGGGGAAATTGGGCAGACGTCTGGCCGGAGCCAGGCCGGTTAGCTCAGTTGGTTAGAGCGTGGTGCTAATAACGCCAAGGTCGCGGGTTCGATCCCCGTACGGGCCAACGTCTTTTGTTCTCTGTTAGCTCGTCTCTGCTCTTCTCTCAAAGCGACGGGTGGTGTCACGTAAACCCCTGCAGACCAAACCCTAGGGGGATGTGGCCGAAATAGCTCAGTTGGGAGAGCGTTAGACTGAAGATCTAAAGGTCCTTGGTTCAATTCCGGGTTTCGGCAGATGCAGCTTTCTTTTGTCTTTTGGTCGAGGGTGGCCAGTGACCAAAACTCACTGGGATACAACCCCTCGCTCTGACTGGTTCCCCCTAGCCGCAACACTATCTACCTCCAGGTCAGCTGTCAAAGCGGCGCTCGTGGTTCCATGGTGTAACGGTTAGCACTCTGGACTTTGAATCCAGCGATCCGAGTTCAAATCTCGGTGGAACCTACGTGCCTTCTTGCGGCAGATAAAAACAAAAAAGGCTCAACTTTATTTTTGTTGCTGGTGAGCCGTAAGCGACTTCTTCTTTGCTTTCCTCTGAGCAGCGGCCTCTCTCGTCAAGGTTCCATGGTGTAATGATTAGCACTCTGGACTCTGAATCCAGCGATCCGAGTTCAAATCTCGGTGGGACCTGCTTTTGCCACGAATGTGCGCAGGGCCCGTTCTGAGAAATCCTTTTGACAGCAGTGGGCCCCAAAGGCTCACGCAACTGCGAGGGTACGTTTCGCACCGCAAAAAGCGCAGTCTGTCTCCTTGGGGACGTGCTCGTAAAAGGTCAGGAGCCCTTTGGAGAATGCGGGCATCGATCCCGCTACCTCTCGCATGCTAAGCGAGCGCTCTACCATTTGAGCTAATTCCCCTGGCCGCAGAAGGCAGAATCTTCTCCCTGTTAGGTCCACCACCATTATTGAATCCATTCAAAGGCCCACTTTCATTCCTTTGCCTTTGACCTTGTCTCGAGGTGTGTCATTTCTTCCATTGCAGTTAATTTTTTCTTTCTTTTGTTGTTGCTATTTGTCTTCTTTGCTTTTGGTTATTATGATCGCCGCCAACTTGTTTGTTTTTAGACTCATTTCTTCTAATGCTTGCTTGTTTCATTCAGTGTTTTTAATGTTGTTTTTTGGGCTTTCTTGTTGTTGTTGCTTTATTACAAACGATCCACTTGGCTTTCACAAGATTGTGATCCTGTATCAGAAGTGACTGTTGCGGTCAAGTAAGTCTGCACCCCTGAGGACCGTAACAGGGTGAGTAGAGCAGGGCAGAAACACGTTTCTCAGAAATCGAGGTGCTTTTTGCCACAAGCGCAGACTTCCGGATGCTCCCTGCATTCAAAGCCACGTGAAGAGCGTCGCTCGAGGGCAGGCGGCGGTGCGCCAGCTGCGTGAGCGTGGCTCGTTGGTCTAGGGGTATGATTCTCGCTTTGGGTGCGAGAGGTCCCGGGTTCAAAATCCCGGACGAGCCCGTGGTCAGGCTTGGTCCTGAAGCTTTTCTGCCTGCTAAGGGGCCCACGAGCAGTCAGTAAATTTTGGGGAAATTGGGCAGACGTCTGGCCGGAGCCAGGCCGGTTAGCTCAGTTGGTTAGAGCGTGGTGCTAATAACGCCAAGGTCGCGGGTTCGATCCCCGTACGGGCCAACGTCTTTTGTTCTCTGTTAGCTCGTCTCTGCTCTTCTCTCAAAGCGACGGGTGGTGTCACGTAAACCCCTGCAGACCAAACCCTAGGGGGATGTGGCCGAAATGGCTCAGTTGGGAGAGCGTTAGACTGAAGATCTAAAGGTCCCTGGTTCAATCCCGGGTTTCGGCAGATGCAGCTTTCTTTTGTCTTTTGGTCGAGGGTGGCCAGTGACCAAAACTCACTGGGATACAACCCCTCGCTCTGACTGGTTCCCCCTAGCCGCAACACTATCTACCTCCAGGTCAGCTGTCAAAGAGGCGCTCGTGGTTCCATGGTGTAACGGTTAGCACTCTGGACTTTGAATCCAGCGATCCGAGTTCAAATCTCGGTGGAACCTACGTGCCTTCTTGCGGCAGATAAAAACAAAAAAGGCTCAACTTTATTTTTGTTGCTGGTGAGCCGTAAGCGACTTCTTCTTTGCTTTCCTCTGAGCAGCGGCCTCTCTCGTCAAGGTTCCATGGTGTAATGGTTAGCACTCTGGACTCTGAATCCAGCGATCCGAGTTCAAATCTCGGTGGGACCTGCTTTTGCCACGAATGTGCGCAGGGCCCGTTCTGAGAAATCCTTTTGACAGCAGTGGGACCCAAAGGCTCACGCAACTGCGAGGGTACGTTTCGCACCGCAAAAAGCGCAGTCTGTCTCCTTGGGGACGTGCGCGTAAAAGGGCAGGAGCCCTTTGGAGAATGCGGGCATCGATCCCGCTACCTCTCGCATGCTAAGCGAGCACTCTACCATTTGAGCTAATTCCCCTGGCCACAGCAGAATCTTCTCCCTGTTAGGTCCACCACCATTATTGAATCCATTCAAAGGCCCACTTTCATTCCTTTGCCTTTGACCTTGTCTCGAGGTGTGTCATTTCTTCCATTGCAGTTAATTTTTTCTTTCTTTTGTTGTTGCTATTTGTCTTCTTTGCTTTTGGTTATTATGATCGCCGCCAACTTGTTTGTTTTTAGACTCATTTCTTCTAATGCTTGCTTGTTTCATTCAGTGTTTTTAATGTTGTTTTTTGGGCTTTCTTGTTGTTGTTGCTTTATTACAAACGATCCACTTGGCTTTCACAAGATTGTGATCCTGTATCAGAAGTGACTGTTGCGGTCAAGTAAGTCTGCACCCCTGAGGACCGTAACAGGGTGAGTAGAGCAGGGCAGAAACAAGTTTCTCAGAAATCGAGGTGCTTTTTGCCACAAGCGCAGACTTCCGGATGCTCCCTGCATTCAAAGCCACGTGAAGAGCGTCGCTCGAGGGCAGGCGGCGGTGCGCCAGCTGCGTGAGCGTGGCTCGTTGGTCTAGGGGTATGATTCTCGCTTTGGGTGCGAGAGGTCCCGGGTTCAAATCCCGGACGAGCCCGTGGTCAGGCTTGGTCCTGAAGCTTTTCTGCCTGCTAAGGGGCCCACGAGCAGTCAGCAAATTTTGGGGAAATTGGGCAGACGTCTGTCCGGAGCCAGGCCGGTTAGCTCAGTTGGTTAGAGCGTGGTGCTAATAACGCCAAGGTCGCGGGTTCGATCCCCGTACGGGCCAACGTCTTTTGTTCTCTGTTAGCTCGTCTCTGCTCTTCTCTCAAAGCGACGGGTGGTGTCACGTAAACCCCTGCAGACCAAACCCTAGGGGGATGTGGCTGAAATAGCTCATTTGGGAGAGCGTTAGACTGAAGATCTAAAGGTCCCTGGTTCAATCCCGGGTTTCGGCAGATGCAGCTTTCTTTTGTCTTTTGGTCGAGGGTGGCCAGTGACCAAAACTCACTGGGATACAACCCCTCGCTCTGACTGGTTCCCCCTAGCCGCAACACTATCTACCTCCAGGTCAGCTGTCAAAGAGGCGCTCGTGGTTCCATGGTGTAACGGTTAGCACTCTGGACTTTGAATCCAGCGATCCGAGTTCAAATCTCGGTGGAACCTACGTGCCTTCTTGCGGCAGATAAAAACAAAAAAGGCTCAACTTTATTTTTGTTGCTGGTGAGCCGTAAGCGACTTCTTCTTTGCTTTCCTCTGAGCAGCGGCCTCTCTCGTCAAGGTTCCATGGTGTAATGATTAGCACTCTGGACTCTGAATCCAGCGATCCGAGTTCAAATCTCGGTGGGACCTGCTTTTGCCACGAATGTGCGCAGGGCCCGTTCTGAGAAATCCTTTTGACAGCAGTGGGCCCCATAGGCTCACGCAACTGCGAGGGTACGTTTCGCACCGCAAAAAGCGCAGTCTGTCTCCTTGGGGACGTGCTCGTAAAAGGTCAGGAGCCCTTTGGAGAATGCGGGCATCGATCCCGCTACCTCTCGCATGCTAAGCGAGCGCTCTACCATTTGAGCTAATTCCCCTGGCCGCAGAAGGCAGAATCTTCTCCCTGTTAGGTCCACCACCATTATTGAATCCATTCAAAGGCCCACTTTCATTCCTTTGCCTTTGACCTTGTCTCGAGGTGTGTCATTTCTTCCATTGCAGTTAATTTTTTCTTTCTTTTGTTGTTGCTATTTGTCTTCTTTGCTTTTGGTTATTATGATCGCCGCCAACTTGTTTGTTTTTAGACTCATTTCTTCTAATGCTTGCTTGTTTCATTCAGTGTTTTTAATGTTGTTTTTTGGGCTTTCTTGTTGTTGTTGCTTTATTACAAACGATCCACTTGGCTTTCACAAGATTGTGATCCTGTATCAGAAGTGACTGTTGCGGTCAAGTAAGTCTGCACCCCTGAGGACCGTAACAGGGTGAGTAGAGCAGGGCAGAAACAAGTTTCTCAGAAATCGAGGTGCTTTTTGCCACAAGCGCAGACTTCCGGATGCTCCCTGCATTCAAAGCCACGTGAAGAGCGTCGCTCGAGGGCAGGCGGCGGTGCGCCAGCTGCGTGAGCGTGGCTCGTTGGTCTAGGGGTATGATTCTCGCTTTGGGTGCGAGAGGTCCCGGGTTCAAATCCCGGACGAGCCCGTGGTCAGGCTTGGTCCTGAAGCTTTTCTGCCTGCTAAGGGGCCCACGAGCAGTCAGCAAATTTTGGGGAAATTGGGCAGACGTCTGGCCGGAGCCAGGCCGGTTAGCTCAGTTGGTTAGAGCGTGGTGCTAATAACGCCAAGGTCGCGGGTTCGATCCCCGTACGGGCCAACGTCTTTTGTTCTCTGTTAGCTCGTCTCTGCTCTTCTCTCAAAGCGACGGGTGGTGTCACGTAAACCCCTGCAGACCAAACCCTACGGGGATGTGGCCGAAATAGCTCAGTTGGGAGAGCGTTAGACTGAAGATCTAAAGGTCCCTGGTTCAATCCCGGGTTTCGGCAGATGCAGCTTTCTTTTGTCTTTTGGTCGAGGGTGGCCAGTGACCAAAACTCACTGGGATACAACCCCTCGCTCTGACTGGTTCCCCCTAGCCGCAACACTATCTACCTCCAGGTCAGCTGTCAAAGAGGCGCTCGTGGTTCCATGGTGTAACGGTTAGCACTCTGGACTTTGAATCCAGCGATCCGAGTTCAAATCTCGGTGGAACCTACGTGCCTTCTTGCGGCAGATAAAAACAAAAAAGGCTCAACTTTATTTTTGTTGCTGGTGAGCCGTAAGCGACTTCTTCTTTGCTTTCCTCTGAGCAGCAGCCTCTCTCGTCAAGGTTCCATGGTGTAATGGTTAGCACTCTGGACTCTGAATCCAGCGATCCGAGTTCAAATCTCGGTGGGACCTGCTTTTGCCACGAATGTGCGCAGGGCCCGTTCTGAGAAATCCTTTTGACAGCAGTGGGACCCAAAGGCTCACGCAACTGCGAGGGTACGTTTCGCACCGCAAAAAGCGCAGTCTGTCTCCTTGGGGACGTGCGCGTAAAAGGGCAGGAGCCCTTTGGAGAATGCGGGCATCGATCCCGCTACCTCTCGCATGCTAAGCGAGCACTCTACCATTTGAGCTAATTCCCCTGGCCACAGCAGAATCTTCTCCCTGTTAGGTCCACCACCATTATTGAATCCATTCAAAGGCCCACTTTCATTCCTTTGCCTTTGACCTTGTCTCGAGGTGTGTCATTTCTTCCATTGCAGTTAATTTTTTCTTTCTTTTGTTGTTGCTATTTGTCTTCTTTGCTTTTGGTTATTATGATCGCCGCCAACTTGTTTGTTTTTAGACTCATTTCTTCTAATGCTTGCTTGTTTCATTCAGTGTTTTTAATGTTGTTTTTTGGGCTTTCTTGTTGTTGTTGCTTTATTACAAACGATCCACTTGGCTTTCACAAGATTGTGATCCTGTATCAGAAGTGACTGTTGCGGTCAAGTAAGTCTGCACCCCTGAGGACCGTAACAGGGTGAGTAGAGCAGGGCAGAAACAAGTTTCTCAGAAATCGAGGTGCTTTTTGCCACAAGCGCAGACTTCCGGATGCTCCCTGCATTCAAAGCCACGTGAAGAGCGTCGCTCGAGGGCAGGCGGCGGTGCGCCAGCTGCGTGAGCGTGGCTCGTTGGTCTAGGGGTATGATTCTCGCTTTGGGTGCGAGAGGTCCCGGGTTCAAATCCCGGACGAGCCCGTGGTCAGGCTTGGTCCTGAAGCTTTTCTGCCTGCTAAGGGGCCCACGAGCAGTCAGCAAATTTTGGGGAAATTGGGCAGACGTCTGTCCGGAGCCAGGCCGGTTAGCTCAGTTGGTTAGAGCGTGGTGCTAATAACGCCAAGGTCGCGGGTTCGATCCCCGTACGGGCCAACGTCTTTTGTTCTCTGTTAGCTCGTCTCTGCTCTTCTCTCAAAGCGACGGGTGGTGTCACGTAAACCCCTGCAGACCAAACCCTAGGGGGATGTGGCTGAAATAGCTCATTTGGGAGAGCGTTAGACTGAAGATCTAAAGGTCCCTGGTTCAATCCCGGGTTTCGGCAGATGCAGCTTTCTTTTGTCTTTTGGTCGAGGGTGGCCAGTGACCAAAACTCACTGGGATACAACCCCTCGCTCTGACTGGTTCCCCCTAGCCGCAACACTATCTACCTCCAGGTCAGCTGTCAAAGAGGCGCTCGTGGTTCCATGGTGTAACGGTCAGCACTCTGGACTTTGAATCCAGCGATCCGAGTTCAAATCTCGGTGGAACCTACGTGCCTTCTTGCGGCAGATAAAAACAAAAAAGGCTCAACTTTATTTTTGTTGCTGGTGAGCCGTAAGCGACTTCTTCTTTGCTTTCCTCTGAGCAGCGGCCTCTCTCGTCAAGGTTCCATGGTGTAATGATTAGCACTCTGGACTCTGAATCCAGCGATCCGAGTTCAAATCTCGGTGGGACCTGCTTTTGCCACGAATGTGCGCAGGGCCCGTTCTGAGAAATCCTTTTGACAGCAGTGGGCCCCAAAGGCTCACGCAACTGCGAGGGTACGTTTCGCACCGCAAAAAGCGCAGTCTGTCTCCTTGGGGACGTGCTCGTAAAAGGTCAGGAGCCCTTTGAAGAATGCGGGCATCGATCCCGCTACCTCTCGCATGCTAAGCGAGCGCTCTACCATTTGAGCTAATTCCCCTGGCCGCAGAAGGCAGAATCTTCTCCCTGTTAGGTCCACCACCATTATTGAATCCATTCAAAGGCCCACTTTCATTCCTTTGCCTTTGACCTTGTCTCGAGGTGTGTCATTTCTTCCATTGCAGTTAATTTTTTCTTTCTTTTGTTGTTGCTATTTGTCTTCTTTGCTTTTGGTTATTATGATCGCCGCCAACTTGTTTGTTTTTAGACTCATTTCTTCTAATGCTTGCTTGTTTCATTCAGTGTTTTTAATGTTGTTTTTTGGGCTTTCTTGTTGTTGTTGCTTTATTACAAACGATCCACTTGGCTTTCACAAGATTGTGATCCTGTATCAGAAGTGACTGTTGCGGTCAAGTAAGTCTGCACCCCTGAGGACGGTAACAGGGTGAGTAGAGCAGGGCAGAAACACGTTTCTCAGAAATCGAGGTGCTTTTTGCCACAAGCGCAGACTTCCGGATGCTCCCTGCATTCAAAGCCACGTGAAGAGCGTCGCTCGAGGGCAGGCGGCGGTGCGCCAGCTGCGTGAGCGTGGCTCGTTGGTCTAGGGGTATGATTCTCGCTTTGGGTGCGAGAGGTCCCGGGTTCAAAATCCCGGACGAGCCCGTGGTCAGGCTTGGTCCTGAAGCTTTTCTGCCTGCTAAGGGGCCCACGAGCAGTCAGTAAATTTTGGGGAAATTGGGCAGACGTCTGGCCGGAGCCAGGCCGGTTAGCTCAGTTGGTTAGAGCGTGGTGCTAATAACGCCAAGGTCGCGGGTTCGATCCCCGTACGGGCCAACGTCTTTTGTTCTCTGTTAGCTCGTCTCTGCTCTTCTCTCAAAGCGACGGGTGGTGTCACGTAAACCCCTGCAGACCAAACCCTAGGGGGATGTGGCCGAAATAGCTCAGTTGGGAGAGCGTTAGACTGAAGATCTAAAGGTCCCTGGTTCAATCCCGGGTTTCGGCAGATGCAGCTTTCTTTTGTCTTTTGGTCGAGGGTGGCCAGTGACCAAAACTCACTGGGATACAACCCCTCGCTCTGACTGGTTCCCCCTAGCCGCAACACTATCTACCTCCAGGTCAGCTGTCAAAGAGGCGCTCGTGGTTCCATGGTGTAACGGTTAGCACTCTGGACTTTGAATCCAGCGATCCGAGTTCAAATCTCGGTGGAACCTACGTGCCTTCTTGCGGCAGATAAAAACAAAAAAGGCTCAACTTTATTTTTGTTGCTGGTGAGCCGTAAGCGACTTCTTCTTTGCTTTCCTCTGAGCAGCGGCCTCTCTCGTCAAGGTTCCATGGTGTAATGGTTAGCACTCTGGACTCTGAATCCAGCGATCCGAGTTCAAATCTCGGTGGGACCTGCTTTTGCCACGAATGTGCGCAGGGCCCGTTCTGAGAAATCCTTTTGACAGCAGTGGGACCCAAAGGCTCACGCAACTGCGAGGGTACGTTTCGCACCGCAAAAAGCGCAGTCTGTCTCCTTGGGGACGTGCGCGTAAAAGGGCAGGAGCCCTTTGGAGAATGCGGGCATCGATCCCGCTACCTCTCGCATGCGCCTACTGCATCCCACCGATTGAGCCAAAGTAAGCCCAAAGTAAGCCCACATGAGCCAATCGCGTTTCTTTCCTGGGCTTACTTTTGACCAATCACGTTTCTCTCCTGGGCTTACTTTTGACCAATCACGTTTCTCTCCTGGGCTTACTTTTGACCAATCACGTTTCTCTCCTGGGCTTACTTTTGACCAATCGCGTTTCTCTCTGGGGCTTACTTTTGATCAATCGCGTTTCTCTCCCGTGGCTCACTTTTGACCAATCGCGTTACTCTCCCGTGGCTCACTTTTGACCAATCGCTGCGACCGTTTATTATTGTCATCGATCTTTGCAATAGGTAAGGCTAAGGTGTACTTCATTTTTAAATATAATTTAATATCGTTATTTGTTCATAAATAGTGTGTATTTTTGGAAAATAGAACGTGCCAATGCATGTATAGCACACGTTTTCTGAAGTATTTGCGAATCTGTAACTTTTTAAATGATAAATACAGAACAAAACATGTCGCTACTGATCAGATAGGTTAAAATCATCGACAGTCCTAATTAGCCTACATTACTATGTGTGTATTGTGTGCGAAGAAAAGAATACTAATATTAAAATATTTATTTACTTATATATGTAGAGAGACAGAGAGCTGGGTAACTTACTTACTGTAACTGTAATGACTGTAAGTTAATTCGTTACTAATTCCAAGTTACAAGACAAATTGTAGTTAGTTATTTAAACCATTAACAGTTACATTACACATTTTAGGTAATATAAGTTAGTCAGACTACTTTTACGTTACTTTTAGATTACTTTTGACCTAACTTGTTTATCACATTGATTTAAACAGGGTAATCTTGAAAAAAAGAATAAGAAAATAGATTGTATTTGTTGTTATTAACAACACTAAGTGCATTTAACACATGTTTGTGAAATAACTGCAGGGAGTTAAATAAAAAACTACTAATTAATTAAACCATAAAAATAATAAATTAAAGTAAATCATTTTAAAATCAATTAAAAATGCACAAAAATGATATATATTCTTTTTGTTTACCTGCATGTCTTGTGACCATAACCTCATCAGAGGACCAATGAACATGAAAATGTGATAATTATTAAAATATTCAATTTAAGTATGTTAATTAAATATATTAGTTAAAATGTGTGCATGATAATGTGTTTGAAAGACAAAAGCCTTTGTTGAAGGTGGTTAAAAATATCTACAGTGTGATCTTTCAAATAAAAATGAATGTGTTTATCAGTAGTTGATGCAATGTTGAAACACTTTATGCAAACCTGAAATGATTTTTGTAAATCAGTGGTCAAATGCTGTATCTCCACCTGACTAGTGACTGGTCTTTGTGTGAGTGTCCACAAAACTGGAAGACTTTTTTTTATGAATATAAGCAGTAGGCTGTTTTAGAAAAGAAATTTAAAAGATCAAAAAGAGGAATTAGGAAGTATATATCAGTTAGGAATAATTTAATGTCATTGTGTAAAAAAAAATTAAATTTAAATTAAAATAAAATCATATAATGCATAAAAAAAAGTAACTTTAGTCTGATTCGGAATATTTTAAAATATATATATTTTTTAATCTAAATACAGGTACTTAATTTTTGGATTCTGGTTATGTAATTCAGATGAAATAACATGTAATCAGTTACTACCCAGCTCTGCTTATATATATATTACTTATATTTGGTAATAATACTAGTGACCTCCTCCGAGCCTAGAATTATTACTAGAAGGAAATTTCAGACTTCATATTTGACTTTACATATATTTGTACATTTATCAGATTCCTGTCCATGTTTATTACCACAGTAATATGGTTTATCAAATTATCATTACACACTTAACATACAGGTATCTTTCAGTTTGCTAGAGGTAATAGTCTCTTTCTGATCTTCATTACAGAAAATGTATGCTTACCCCTTTTTTCGCCGCCAATCGGCAACATCGTGCCGGCTCCTCATGGCGCCATCGGAGGAGGCGAAGCGCCTTGAAAATATGGAGTCGGGAAGGGCCAAACCCAAGGAGCAGGTGCTGGCAGAGGCCCGTTCTTTTGTCAGCACAAACGGTGGAGACCCCAGTGACCAGTTTTTAGTACTGGCTCACTGCAAACTTCAGTTTGGGAAGTACCAGGGCCAGAGATTTAGATGGCTCCTGGAAAACTCTCTGGGGTACGCAGTGTATTTGGTGCTCAGCATTTCCAAGGAGACAGCGCAGACAACCCCCCTGTCCGAAAATAAACAGCTCTTCCTACAGTACACTTCTCATATCAGAGAGATGGCTGAAGAAGTGGAGAAGTATGAGAGGAAGCAGGAAATGCAAGCAGAAGCCCGAGCATCTGGAGACCAGGGCTGCTTGATGGTGGAGTTTGGTGACTTCCAGGGCCGGTCCATGAAGGAAGTTTATGAGGACCAAAGCAAGGAGGCCCAAGCCCTCATCAGGTACCTGGTTAAGGCCGATGCCAGGCCAAACACCAACATGGCCATTTTCAAGACATATGTCCTGAAAAGGCAGGCTTCTGCTGTGGGCACCAGTGTACGTCCTGCACGTCCACCTGCAACCTCCAGTGCCTCTGTACCTCCAGCCGCAGCCTCCAGTACCTCTGCACCTCCACCTGCAGCCATCCGAACTGGTGTACAGCGGACCGCCACTGTGAAAGCGCTGTTGGCGCATGGCAAACATTTGTCTCCTTCACAGCTGGCGAAAAAACTCGTGTCACCAGTTAAACACTGTGAGTAGGAGTGTGAATATTACGTTTTCCCTACAGAAATTGTACACGTATTCATTTATTGTTATGGCAAACCTGTCCACTTGCTGTTTCCAGATCCATTAGTGCAGTCTACTTTACCTTCTCCAGCAGCAGAAACTTTGGCCCGAAGACAGCTTTTCGCTACAGGTAAGTAAGCACCACCTTACATACACTTGTCTCTGTGTATTGTTCACAGTAATAGTTCTAACATTTGTGCTCCAGGCACTTCCGTTTCCACTGCTGAAGATGATGATGAGGAGCTGGTATTTGCTGCATCACAATGTGAAGCACAGCTGAATACAGGTGTGGCATATGACACCAATACAAATGCTATAAGAATGTTTTGTGAAAACACAATGTGAACCATTATTTAAAAAAACTAAAATCAACATTTGTAAATATTTTTTGTTTACAATACAGAATTATGTCACATCATGCCTCAAGCGGGATTTGAGTGCACTTCTTCAAAACGTTAAGGATGTCCAAAGGTGTCAGTGTATTTATTTGCGTTTCTAAACTTACCCGTTGTTAAACAATCACTAGATAACTTTCTCACACTGCTTGCTCTTCTCGCTCACTCACTCTTTAGCTCCCCCTGAGCAGACAGGATGGTGGAGAGTCATTGTTCTAATCTAATGATAAGGACGGTTTTTCCTTATTGTATATGTGTGCATGCTTCATGTCTGTGCGCACCATTACTGAATTCATCACACCTCATTTTCCTTACTCAATCACATCTGATCCTCATTCTCAAAGAACTTTACTAATTCCATTTTTCTTACATCAATAAAGTGTACACTGTGTTCTTTGCTTCTTAACACTAGTACCATTTTCTTCACTGTTATGCCTAAATATAAGCATAACGATTATTAACACTCCTCCAAAATTACTGCTTCGTAGGCTGCTTGTGGGCTGCTTTTCTGGCGTATTACTATCAAATCCAACGGTCATACTTATATTGTTTTTGTTACTGTTTACTCAGAGTCCTGTGCCGGTCCGTCTCCATTGGCGGAAACAGCAAAAACACCAGATCCTCCACATCATCAGCCACCAGCTGAGCTCCCAGGCCACTGGAAAGATCATCTTCCACATTTCCAGCATGAGTGGATCCGGAACACACTATTTAAGGCCAACCCACGAACCGGCAAGCCAGAACTAGTGTCCCAGCTGAAGCTTTGGTGGTATCCTCCTCAGCCCCCTTTAATTAACAGTCAGCCACCCGCCTCACCAGACCTCTTCTTCTGTCGGCCCCTTTTCTTGTGGATGCCGCTGAAGATGTGGTTATTTCCTCTTGTCTGTGTTCGCCCAGACTGTGGTAAGCACAGGCTAACAGCAGCAGGACTTTACCGCACCGTGCGCAAGGTTTTGGACATCGACGGGTGGTATGACCTTGCCACTGAGTATCTGGAGTGCAAAGGCTGCAAAAAGAAGTATCCTGCCTGGTCCGAGGACATCTTAGGGCAGCTGGATATGGGCCACCGCAGTCAGTTTCCAGCTTTGCTGACATACAGGTAATTCATAATGACAATCATTCATTATTAGGCTCTTTTATCTTGTGTGTTTTTTTCTACAACCAAAGCATTTGCATGATTATATTGTTGTTTCCTTAGATACTCATGTGACAACCGGGTGCTGAGGATGATGAGGGAGAGGACACTGGGCAACAGTGTGACTCAGCTGTACAAGAAGCTGACGGAACAGCACAGTGAGGCATGGACACAGCGTGTTCT
>NW_027394443.1:0-31729 GCF_049309525.1 Garra rufa | reverse complement strand
CCTGGACCACAAAACCAGTCATAAGGTTAAATTTTACAAAACTGAGATGTATACATCAAGTGAAAGCTCAATAAATAAGCTTTCTATTGATGTATGGTTTGTTAGGATATGACAATATTTGGCCGAGATACATCTATTTGAAAATCTGAAATCTGAGGGTGCAAAAAAATCAAAATACTGAGAAAATCACCTTTAAAGTTGTCCAAATTAAGTTCTTATCAATGCATATTACTAATCAAAAATTACATTTTGATATATTTATAGTATGAATTTTACAAAAAATCATGGAACATGATCTTTACTTAATTTCCTAATGATTTTTGGCATAAAAGAAAAATCAATAATTTTGACCCATACAATGTATTTTTGGCTATTGCTACAAATATACCCCAGCGACTTAAAACTGCTTTTGTGGTCCAGGGTCACATATATGTATATGTATATGTGACCCTGGACCACAAAACCAGTCATAAGGTCAAATTTTACAAAACTGAGATATATATACACATCACATGAAAGCTCAATAAATAAGCTTTCTATTGATGTATGGTTTGTTAGGATAGGACAATATTTGGCCGAGATACATCTATTTGAAAATCTGAAATCTAAGGGTGCAAAAAATCAAAATACTGAGAAAATCACCTTTAAAGTTATCCAAATTAAGTTCTTATCAATGGATATTACTAATCAAAAATTACATTTTGATAGGTTTACAGTAGGAATTTTACAAAAAAATCTTCATGGAACATGATCTTTACTTAATTTCCTAATGATTTTTGACATAAAAGAAAAATGAATAATTTTGACCCATACAATGTATTTTTGGCTGTTGCTACAAATATACCCCAGCGACTTAAGACTGGTTTTGTGGTCCAGGGTCACATATGTATATGTATATAACGCCGGATAAACACATAACACTTTTAGAATTTAAAAAATACAGAAGAGGCTAAAGCACAACAGGCTTAGAAGTTATTAGAAGTCATAGCTATGAGCTTGAATTGTTAATGTTACAATGTTGTTCACTCATTGCATGAATACATGAATACAATGGGTCCTTTGTACTTTTGACCTGTAATTGGAGAAATGCTATTACATTTATCAGAAAGACTGTATGTGTTACAGCAACCAGTGATAATAGAATCTTTATGGGAAATGCAGTTACATTTTCCTGGTTAAAGTATTATCTTTTTATAATTCTTGGCATTATAGTTAAACAGACAAATCTGTTAAACTATTATGTCAAGCAATATAAATATGAAATAAAAAATCAAGCCAGTCTGCTTCCCTCCATCCAGTCTCTAAAACCGTTTTCATATTTAAATCTTTTAGAACAAATTTCTTCAGATGTTCTGGTTTGATTTAATCAATGTCTTGTAGATTTTATACTTTTTTTAATATTATTTTGCTGGCATAATTTTAAATTCTTTTTGGGTAATAATAACTTTTATTATTAAATCATTAACAAACTCTACATAATTATTAACAGATCATTAGTTTAATACATATTCAA
Source organism: Garra rufa (assembly GCF_049309525.1). Lineage (NCBI taxonomy): Eukaryota > Metazoa > Chordata > Actinopteri > Cypriniformes > Cyprinidae > Garra > Garra rufa. The sequence continues at coordinate 30,216 of NW_027394443.1, read as the reverse complement.
ATAGCTGAAAACACAGCATAATGTGCTTGTTAATGTTTACTAATAAACTTATGAAACATTACCTAATTGTTATTAAGAGATCATTAATTTATGTAAATTGAAATGCTTCCAACTGTCATTAAGCTTTTAATTAATATGGTCATGCACATCTTGAAAATCTACAAATGATTTTAACATGATTTTAAGCCTTTGTTAATTTAATTCTAAGGGAACATGGTTCCATTGATGTATGATATGTTAGGATAGGACAATATTTGGTCGAGATACAACTATTTCAAAATCTGGAATCTTAATGTTGTCTAAATAAAGTTCTTAGCAAAGCATATTACTAATCAAAAATAAGTTTTAATATATTTACGGTAGAAAATTTACAAAATATTCTCATGGAACATGATCTTTACTTAATATCCTAATGATTTTTGGCAGGAAAGGAAAAATCTATAATTTTGACCCATACAATTTATTTTTGGCTACTGCTACAAATATACCAATGCTATTTAAGTCTGGTTTTGTGGTCCAGGGCCACAAATATATGGCCTTTACAGACTGTGATTATGAGTTAATAATATGTTTAGTTTACATTAACTTTACATTTATAAATTAAAAAAAAGAGCGTAATTTGTAGATTTTTAAAAAAAAAAGTGCATAATTGTAATAATCACATTTGTAAGCAAGTAATGATCTGTTAATCATTAGATAACGTTTAATAAGTACATTTAGTATACATGCATACAAGCATATTCTCTCATATTTCTAGCTATGTGAATGTTAACTAATAATCTGTTAAGCATTATATAATGTTTGTTAATGATTTAATAATGAAAGTTATTATAAGGCATTACGGTTTAAGGTTATAAATGTACATTGAATTAGGAAAATGAAAACTTTACTAGATTTACAATGTTAATAACTGGGAAAATGTGAAAGCTGTCTGTTAAAAGGGTGCATTTTGATTTTGGGACTTGTGTACACTCTTAAAAATAAAGGTGCTTTAAAAGATTCTTTACAGCGATGCCATAGAAGAACCATTTTTGGTTCCACAAAGAACCATTCAGTCAAAGGTTCTTTAAAGAACCATCTCTTACCTTTTGATAATCTGAAGAACCTTCTTTCGCTACAAAGAACCTTTTGTGAAACAGAAAGGTTCTTCAGATGTTAAAGGTTCCTTATGCAACCATTTAGACAAAAAAGGTTCTTCTATGCTATGGCATCGAGAAGTACCTTTACTTTTAAGAGTGGACTATAAAGATTCTTTTTTTCTTTTTTTTAAATTTCTTTTATTGATTTTATTGTTCAAGGCAAAGGATCTGACCAGCAGTCTTCTTAACAGCATGACATCTCTGAACAACTTCTCTTTAAACTCTGGGACGAGGACGATGCCCATGCAGGGCGGCACCATATCCTCTACCTTCCCAGCTGGACCCACCATGGGTGGAATGGGCACCATAGGCGTCAGCAATGGTTTCAACTCACCCATGGGATTCCAGACGGGGGGTATGGGAATGGGCATGAGACCTGCTGCTCCTGGCATCTACGGAGGCATGGCCACTACTACCAGCACTCCAAATTTCAGTGCCCTCACCCAGAACCAAAACCAATCCAGCAAGCCACCAGACATGTCCGCCCTAGACTCCCTCTTCACGTCTAACAAACCCAAAGTCAGCATGAACCAAATGGCCCCTAAACCGGCCCCAGGAGCCGCTGCACCTTCCCCGTGGCTCAATCAGTTTGGTACAGGCCAACCTTCCCAGACTGCACCCATACAGGCCACTCCAATGGGGATGACGGGAGTTCAAGGTGGTTTTGGAATGCAGGCAAACCCGTTCTTCAACCCTCAGAACTTCTCGCAACCTGTGGCCTCGTCAACAATGAACACTGGGATGATGAAGCAAAGCGCTTCAGTCAACAACGATCTGAAGGACCTCTTCGGATAATACATTTGCCTTTTGTTCACGTTCCTGCTTGTTTGGGAATCAAGCGAAACAACATCAGCAGCGAAGATGACACTCAAAATTTGGTTGGACGGTGTCTGTCCTTGAAAGACAGTGTTTAAACGTTATTCGGGTTTGTTTTGTCTTTTTTAGCCCTTATCTGTGGTGCACCTTTGAGGAACTTATCTAAACCAGATGGCACCAAACAAACATCATGTTTCTACCGAAAGCTTGGGCTCTTCCGCCGAATGCTTCTTCAGTCGGTGGATGCCTTGCATTCGTTGTACCGTTTGACGTAACGCGCACCCCAGAAGAAAGATTTACAAACTTAAGCACTTTTGCTTTCATTTACTTTTCGCTTGCCCCTCACATTCACCTCTCGCCTGAATGCGCTGAATTCCTCTACCGGAACAAACATCATCGATGGCCTCAGGATTTGCTGACAGTGTCTCGCAAAAGGAAGTCTCAATCGTGGGATAAGTAAAGGAAGAGGTGGTGCAGTCCATAGTTTGGGCCTGAATGAGTGTTTTTATAATGTGTTCTTTGTGTATATACTGTATCTGGTGATTATTGTTTGAGTTTCATACTGATACATGATCTACTGAGGTAAAATACCTTAAAGGAAGGACACCGTCTTCATTCTGTAGGTGCACTAAATGTAATAGAGCTAAAAAAAGGTTTAAAAAACTGTAGGGTTTGAGATGTTGCCGGGATGTTGTTAATTCTTTAAAGTGAGTTTGTGTAAAACAAAATCTATCAGCTTCATTCATGAAACAGAGCAGAATTCATTTTTGTTAAACTCTCTCTCGAGAGAGAAAAAGGGTTATATTTCATTCCAAAATCAGAATACAAAGTCAAATGCTTAATTATATAGTAATACAATAGTAAAATCTTTTTTAGTCAACATATTATTTAATTTAGCCGTATACTTAACTACTTTACAGTTTTCATTTTCTTCAAATAACACATTTTTCCTGTTACTGTAATGGTAAGATTTTTTTTATTTAAAAGACATGATAGATTACTTTTACACATTATGGTAATATGAATGACACATTTTTTTTCACACGTTATGAAATTGAGAAGATTTTTTCACAATACGGATTTGTTTTTTGCTTTATGGTAATCAGACTTAAAGAGTGTTTTGTGTTTCGTAATGAGAATTGGTGGAAAATGTCAATGCAGAAAGTTAGACTTTTTTATGCAAAGTTTGACCATTTAGATTTGGGATGAAATATGCATTTCCTATAGTTATTTGACAAAATTGCAGCTGTATATGGTAAAATGTAGCATAAAATTGAGTGCAGTATATTGTATACGACCAAGTTGTAACAGAAGTGTGTGTTTTATGAATGAAGCCTGATGCGTTTGTTTCCCTTTCTGTTCTCTGCTGTTACTTCTTGCCCTGTGTTTGTTAAAGCTGTATTATCTTGCAACGTTGTGTTTCTTGAGGAAGTTACGACTCATGCCATGGCGTTTCATTTGGTCCACTTTTTTGTTGTCTGTTATCATTGTATGAGTTTTCTGTTGTAGGAAGTGACTAAATTCCTTATCATATGATTCCATATCATGACCAAACAGACCGCTGCAACATAGCAAATCACCAAAATGTGTATTATTTCCGAAAAAACATGAATGATGTGTATAGTATATAGAGGTGAACTGCCACAGTTTTTTTAATGCTGTTGCAAGTGAATCACTTTCCTGAGGAGAATCTTTAATATCCGGACAGGTTTTATTCAAAGGGAATGCTTTTCCTGGTCTTATGAATGAGAGGCCTTATGCTGAGAGTTGTGCAATAACGGGTCTGTGATGGAGATTGTAAAAATAACTCTGTATGAGTGTTTCACTACATGCAGTTTTCAGATAGTCTGAATTAATGTAGATAAAACCGTCTGGATTGTTTTAATTTAAAATGAAAAAAATGTGAACTGGATGGTTGGTAAGATGGTGATTTTGGAATCAAATAAATTGATTATTTAAAGGGTAATACCTCTCGCTTCATTCATTTATTTGTGCTTTGAAGTTTTAATTGAAGCATATGGAGCATATAAATCATTATAAGATAATTTTACAAGCATATGTTATTTATTTGACCAAAATAAGGGGGATCATACAAAGTGCATGCTTTTTTTTTTTTTTATTTAGTACTGACCTGAATAAGACATTTCACATAAAAGACGTTTACAAAAAGTCCTTTAGGTCCCACAGATTTGTTGTTTTTTTCAGCATTTTTGTATATTTGAATGCTTTTTAACAATGACTGTATGATATTGAGATCCATCTTTTCACACTGAGGACAACTGAGGGACTTATGTGCAACTATTACAGAAGGTTCAAATGTTCAGTGATGTTTCAGAAGGAAAAACGATGCATTAAGAGCCAGGGGTGTACATGTTTGAACAGAATGAAGATGTGTGGATTTTTCCAAAAATATCATACTTTTTTCTATTAGTACTTCCCTTCAAAAGCTACGGAAAGTACATGTCCCCCAGAAGACAAAATAAGTTAAATTTACCATGAAAGTTTTCACCCCCCGGGTCTTAATGCATTGTTTTTTCTTCTGAAGCATGAAGGCGTTTGAACCTTTTTCTAATAGTTGCATATGAGTATGGTGCAGATAATATTTCAAATTATATTTTTATATTTGACATTTGAATAATTTGAAATTCATATTTTTTTCTTGTTTTTTTTTATTATTTTTAATTCATCTGGAAGGGTGTGCTTCATTGTCATGAAAATAATGTTGCAATGATTTTTTTTTAATAATTTAAGTCATCTTCATTTGTACATCAAGAAAATAAGAAATATGTATAGCTTTTAATTTTGTTAAATATACAGAAATATAGGAAGATTTTTTTTGTTGTCCTTAAAAATAGAACAAAGTCTATAGTAAATTCACTCTATGCATTGATTTTTAAAAAGATTTATTTAATTATTCTAATAAACATGCAAGTCATGAAAAACAGTGAAAATGAAACCCTGAATGGATTATTAGCACTTACTGTAAACATGTTTAATTGTTCCTATTCTTTGTATGTTAATAATAATACATAATGATGCATACAATTAATAGGCAGTTAAAAAAAAAAACATTGCACAGACATGAATGTAGAAAACCATCATAAAGACATTGCACAGCAAATGCAATCTTCAAAAAATCATAGCAAATGCATTGAAAAAGTATAAAGAATAAAAAGAGAAATAGATTCAAGAACATAATCATGAGAACCACTTTATGGCAATTAATAAAACAATATAGGCACATGGGTTAGCATTGGACAAAGTGAACATCATTTTCAAATTTCGATATTTAGTTTCATGATAAACTCTTAAAAAGAAAGTTTCTTTATTGGCATCAATAGTTTCAAGAAGAACCTTAAAAATACATCCATGGAAGCCTTCAAATGCAGACAAAGCTTTTTATAGTGGAAAAGTTTGTTTAGATTTTTAAATTTTCTTCAAAATGGTTCATTTATGAACCGTTTACTGAAAAGATAAAAAGACTTGGAGCTTTTTTTATTTAGGAGTGTATTTTCGCATTTTCTGGGAATGGCCAGCAGACATTGTGTGAACCGGTGTCCTGAGATCGTTCATAAACAGTTGAAGTCAAAAGTTTACATATACCTTGCATAATCTACCAAATGTTTTACAAATTATTTTACCAAAATAAGAAGGATCATACAAAATGACCTGAATAAGATATTTCACATAGTAGACATTTACATACAGTCCACAAGAGAAGTATAAGTTATTTTTTTTTTTATAAAAATGACCCTGTTCAAAAGTTTTCATACACTTTATTCTTAATACAGTGTTATTACCTGATTATTTTTTTGTTTGTTTGTTTGTTTAGTGATAGTTGTTCATGAGTCCCTTGTTTGTCCTGAACAGTTAAGCTGCCTGCTGTTCTTCAGAAAAATCCTTCAGGTCCCACAAATTCTTTGGTTTTTCAGTATTTTTGTGTATTTGAACCCTTTCCAATAATGACTATGATTTTGAGATCCATCTTTTCACACTTTTTGAATTTGAAGACCAGGGTAAATTTAACTTATTTTGTCTTCTGGGAAACATTTAAGTATCTTCTGTAGCTTCTGAAGGGCAGTACTAAATTTTAACAAATCTGATATTTAGGCAAAAAAAGAAAAATGAAGACCCCTGGCTCTTAATGCATATTTTTTCCTTCGGAACATCAGTTAGCATTCGAACCTTCTGTAATAGTCTGTTGTCCCTCAGTTAGACTATATGTAAACGTCTTTTATGTAAAATATCTTATTCTGGTCAGTACTAAATAAAAAATAACATGCATTTTGTATGATCCCTCTAATTTTGGTAAAATTATGAACATTTAGCAGATTCTGCAAGGTGTATGTAAACTTTTGACTTAGTAAAATATTAAAGTAAACATAAGAAGAGGCAGGTGAGGTCTTATTGCTAAAGGCGGCGTACAGGTCTCCTGGTGTTAGTGGACAGGTTGATCTGGGACATGTCTGCAACAAAACACAAGTAACTTGAAGTCATTTGTACTTGATAACATGTATTTCTGTTAGTTTGTGCATTCACACACCTGGGAAGTCTAGCTCATAGCTGAATCTGCCTGCTCTGAAACTCATTTTGCCAGTGGAGTCCTGCTGGTACTGCGCTTCAATATCTTGACTTGACACACTGCAACTTCCCCTAGAACCACCCTACACAAACACAAAGTCCAAGTTTATGACGCATAAGGTAAAAGGTCTGACTGTCTAAGTGTTGTGCAAGAACGCAAGTTAAAATGTCTCAGAAAGTAAGCAGCATGACAGCTACATTAAGCATATAATTGTGTAAACGCCTGCTTATTTTTGGAATGAAACACCTGGATACAGTTATGGAATTAGTTCACTAGCAAGATACCACCTAATAAGCACCCACTTAAGAAAATCTGCAAACAACCTTTAAAATAATAATAAATGTACATAAAAAGAGGTTTGTAAAGGTTTACTTTAATATAATCCATCCATTGGCCATCCATGTCCTTGAACTGCCAGCGAACTTGTGGCAATGTACTGCGATCAGAGAACAAACATTAAAACAAAAGATTTTTTTGTAATGCACACATAACATCAATAATAAAACCATTATTTTATTTTATTTCATTTTACAGAAGCAATCCTTTTAAAGACAATATTTTCAGACTTTCTTAACTATGAAATATGGAAGCAAAATACAAATATAAAAAAGGTAACTGTGAATTTTAGTTTGTATCTCACAATTCTGACTATTTTCACTGAATTCTGAGTTTACATCTCTCAATTAATTTTTTTCCCTTCAATGTTTTAGACACCTAACATGTACATGCAGAATTCGGGAAAAAATATAGTATTGTGAGATTTGAACTTGTAATTCTGAAGGAAAAAAAAAGTCATAATTCTAAGACAAAATGTTACCTTTTTATATAAATTTCCTCTTTTATGAACGGAATAATACCTGTTTGTTTGCTGGATTCCACTGGCGGTTCTCCTGACAGTTCTTTTTGTACCATATTTATTGTTCACTTGATACATTCCTGTAGACAGATATTTAAATACATGTCATACTGCAGACTTCTGTATCTGAGAATTTTGTTTTACTGACTTGTTTTATCTTACCACTAAAGTAAAGAGTGTAAGTGAATCGTCTGACTGTGAATGAAACTTGGCACTGCGGGTTGAGCTGATACAACCTTTCAATTTCTGCACTATCCAATGAACATCCCTGTAGGCACACAAAAAAAAAGTCCCATGAGCTATTTGGTTTAAACGTCAAGTTCGCATTAACTTTGGCTTGATTTGGATGTGATAACAATGTTGTTTGGTTGAGTACAGACACTAGAACTTACTGGTTTCTGGTACTCGGTCCAAATACCCTCATCACCCATAAACTCCCAGATGAAGTGAGAAGAAGAATTTGTAGGGTTTGCAGAGGGAGATGCCACAATTGGTGAACTACATGTGAAAAAAAATGTTTGTCGACAAATATGTTTTATAGATATAGGGAATTTTTCATGAAAAATGTTAATTAATAATAATAAAACATAAATAGTTAATTAAAGGAGTAGTTCACTTTCAGAACAAAAATTTACAGATAACGTACTCACCCCCTTGTCATCCAAGATGTTCATGTCTTTCTTTCTTCAGTCGCAAAGAAATGATGTTTTTTGAGGAAAACATTTCAGGATTTCTCTCCATATAATGGACTTCTATGGTGCCCCCAAGTTTGAACTTCCAAAATGCAGTTTAAATGCAGCTTCAAAGGACTCTAAATGATCCCAGCCGAGGAAGAAGGGTCTTATCTAGCAAAACGATCGGTTATTTTCTAAAAACATTAACATTTTTTTTTTTTAGAAAAGAACTGATCGTTTTGCTAAATAAGACCCTTCTTTCCTCGGCTGTGATCCTTTAGAGCTGTATTTTGAAAGTTCAAACTCGAGGGCACCATAGAAGTCCATTATATGGAAAGAAATCCTGAAATGTTTTCCTCAAAAAACATCATTTCCCTTACGACTGAAGAAAGAAAGTCATGAACATCTTGGATGACAAGGGGGTGAGTACAATATCTGTACATTTTTGTTCTGAAAGTGAACTACTACTTTAAAACATACAAATAGTTGATCATACAGTTGGTTAAACACATCATACATAATTGTTGTAAATGTACAAAGAATTTATATTATGAAAAATGTATATTATTACAAAATATTGTAGGTTGACTTCTTGAAGTGTAAACACTGTGATTTAAAGCATTTTAACATAAATGCCACTTACAATTTTTGTAAGAATAGGTTTACACACACAAAAAATTAGATAATTTGTTAAATTTTTTTTAACAAAGAAAGTTTGTAAAACAATTCTAACATAATTGTAGCCTTAAAATTATTTATACTACCAGTCAAAAGATTTGTAAAAGTTGTTTTTAAAGAAGTCTCTTCTGCTCACCAAGCCTGCATTTATTTGATTCAAAGTAGAGCAAAAACAGTAAAACAAAATTATAGAAATTAATACTTTTATTTAGCAAGGGTGCTTAAATTGATCAAAAGTGATGATAAAGACATTTATAAAGTTACAAAAGATTTCTTTTTTAGATAAATGCTGTTCTTCTGAACTTTCTATTTATCAAAGAAACCTGAAAAAATTATTCTCAGCTGTTTTCAACATAATAATAAATGTTTCTTTGAGCGGCAAATCAGAATATTAGAATGATTTCTAGGGATCATGTGACTGGAGTAATGATGCTAAAAATTCAGCTTTGAAATCACAGGAATAAATTACATTTTAAAATACTTTCAAATAGATTTTAAATAATACAAATATTTCAAAAATTTACAGTTTTTGCTGTACTTTGAATCAAATAAATGCTAGCTTGGTGAGCAAAGAGACTTCTTCAACTTAAACTGTTCAAAAACTTTTGACTAGTAGTGTACATACGAATACATTTACAAACTATTTACACAGTATTCTTCTATTTCATGCACAAAGCTAAACCAGAGGCAATAGATCACAGCTAGAACTAATAAAGCGATACCTGTTTTGAGTAATGCTGTTGTCCGTTAGTACTTGTTTAAATTTTGGCCGCCGTCTCACTTTCCTCAACATGCATGTGGACAGATTGATTTGAGTCATGGCTAAAACAAAAACAACAACAACAACAAAAACCCCACATGAAAACAATTTCTAACACTGGAAGGTTAGCGGTTTTTCATTTCAAGAGAAGTACACTAAAATGTTGTGTCATAGCCATGAAGTTCAGTCTTGTTTGTTCTACTTACCACTGAAGTCCACCTTGTAAGTTGTGTTTCCTACAGTAAACTGGACTGTGCTGCTTGGGTTTCTGTTGTACTTCTGCTCTATAAAATCACTGGTAATCGAGGATGACCTCCCACCTGATCCCTACAGAAATTTTGGAGAAAACAAAATAAAAATGTGTTATATTTGGCGTATGCTGGTTTAGGCAGCTGCATGGTCCAAAATGAATATACTTACCTGAGATCCATATTCACACCAGCGATGGTTGTCTTTGTAGTACCAGCCTATTACTTCTTTCTGGTTGTAGGACAGCAGCGTATTACGCCGTATATTGAGGTTATTTTGAGGTCCATCGACTATCATTTCATCAAAGTCAATATAGACAGGCCTGTGGAGTGATTGGAAAAGGCTTAAATTTAAAAATGTAACAATATATTTTTAATTTAACTGGTAGCGTATTATGATAATAATGCTTAATACTTTAAAATATTGATAAGATAATTGCCATAAATAAACACCAACTCACCCCATGTTGAGGTGGATGGTGATCCCATTTGCTCCTGGCTGACAGTAATGGGCCTCGATAACAAAATCATTAAAGATCAAAACCCACTGATTTCCATTATACAGCTGCCACTCGAAGTGATTACCTGAGGCTTTAAATGAATGAATGAATGAATGACTGAATGAATCAAAGAATGAAAGCAATGCAATGCAATGAAATGAAAAATAAGCAATCGGTCAATCACTCAGTATGGAAACAACTTTGGGAATGTTCTTTTCCGATAGGTTCTACAGAAACAGAAACCAACACAAAATTATACTTAAATAAATGAACAGACCTACCTGTTGCCATGTTGTTAGATAATGCTGTTATTTCTCCCGTATGTGTTCCCCTAAAGTGAGTTTTTAATACAAACATTAACATTTTTATTGTTCTGTTTTATAAATACTACTTTTAACATGTCAGCAAAGCATGTTGGGGAAAGTTACCTTTAAAAGTAATGCATTACAATTACAATATTGCGTTACTCCATTAAAAAGTAATTAATTGAGTTACTTGTGCTACTTTTTGTCACCTGGGCTGGGCTTGTTTATTTATTTTTTAATAACAAGAAACCCAAAAGTTATATTTATACGGTAAAGGCCCTTTCACACGAAGGAAGTGTCTCTGTCTTTGCACCTCACTCCCATTTTCTCTCAACACTGGGACAGGAGAGGTTTCATTAATAAATGGGAAAACAAAGTGACTCAGATGTTTTGTCGTAAATTTAAAAGTAACGCGGTAATTGCAATGCGTTACCCGCAACACTGAAGCGAAGTATGGAGACAGTCCTCGCTGCAGCCTGTAGCGCGATGACGTAGCTGGATCAGGTCCAATACGTACTGGACGTTGTAACGCGCATGCGCGGTGGTTTGCTTTGCTGATATTTCAATATATGATCAGTTTGTACATTGAATCTAATGTTTAATGTTGTTTTTTTCCCCCCATATATGTACATGCCCTGCTGACATTGGGTTCTGCTTCAATTTGCTGATCAATGTAGATTACTGTAATTAAAGAAGGAATTCTTACCAGTCAAAATATCATTAAGCACACTATTTTTTTGACATCTGACAAGATTATTATTATTATTATTTTTTTACTGGTGGTGTTATTATTTTTCCATTTCCCTTGAATGTGTACTGGTATTTCAAGTATTTTACATACCTTATTGTATTGTAACTTTAGGATTAAAATGACATAGAGACATATTTTTAAAATGACACATAAAATGACATATTTTTGCTTCCACTCAACAATAAATATGACCTGAATAAAATGGCTTCATTTTAATATGTTGTATATACACTCACTGAAAATAATACTTGACAAATAGCTCTAAAAAAGCTCTAAAGTTATGCAATTTAAAACTTTAAAATAGTAACATTTTGCATGTGTGTAGAGAGCATCACATCACAACATAAGCATCACATTTGTGTAAATTATTATTCATTAATTATTACTTATTAATTTTCATCACTACTAGTACACAGGTTAGAATATTATCACAATACAATATTGTCCCTTTAAACCAGCGCACGCGTATTATATTCAGAGATCGCTACTTCATTTGTCTATGACGTCGGCAAAACAAACCACTTATTTATTACCACCATTTATTATTTTAAAAAAGAGGTTCAACAGTATATCCAAACTATTTCATCATCCAAAAATGTTAAGGCTTCTAAAACTATCAATTTCTTTCATCTTTTTAATTTATATTGTTTAAGGTTTTGTTTTGTATTTATTTATTTTTATTATATACATGTATAATGCTGACATTTTTGTACTTTTGTGCTTTGTACCTTGGCAATAAACAAAAAAAAAAAAAAACGTCCAGTACGTATTGGACCTGATCCAACTACGTCATCGCGCTACAGCCTGCAGCGAGGACCTCTTGGAAGTGTGTGAAAAATGCCACTGGATCAAACGAATAATCTACAATTACAAGATTCAAAAAGGTAAATTACTGAGTAATAGTGTCACCTACCTAAAGCATAACAGCTGACTTCATATTCAAGGTCATAATTCATAGTTCCTCTTGTTTTAATTCATGTTCACACTGTAAACAAAGAGACATCATACATTTGTATGACTATATTCAGTCGAACTTGAAACGTTTCCTGTTTCCAGTTTACGTGTTAAAGTAGGACACTGCACAGTTCCATCTCAAGCTAAAACTATACAATTTAATGAAATATGTTCCTCAAGTAACACGGAGTTGACTAAGGGTTGGGTTGACTTATTTACATAGACCCCAAAATCTTTGAGCTCAGTGACATGAAACCCTTGCTTCACCATTAACCATTTTCAAGTAACACCTAATGGATATTTCATTAGCAATGAAAACATAATACACGATTGTCGCAAATAAGGGTTCGACCATTTAATAAAACGTCACTTAACATGCTACCTGTTTTATAGAAGCACCCAACATTCTAGCTGTTATTAGACGCTTTCAGAATTGTTCAGTAAGGTCGTGTAAATATGAATGTAAAATACATGAATGTTTGCTCTACTTACCAAATATAGTTCCTAGACACGAATACATCGATAGCATATTAAACACCTAAACAACGCAAATGTCAAATAAACGTATTGTCGAACGTTCTGTCAGGAAACAATTTAAAGTGCTCGACAGCTGAACTACTGGAACTGCTGACCCAGTTTCGGTTTCTTTTTACCGTCTTGTCGCGTGATTTACAAAACAAGCTTCGCTACCAATGATCAATATGAACCAACTGGATGTTTTGTGCGTAGGCTATCTTTCAGTGCCTATAAAGCAAGTTTCAAAAGACGTGCTTGGCGTTAATATCTGTACTGTATCGTTTATTTATCCTTAGGGCACTTTTATAACTTATAATTATTTCAAACTCGAATGTCCACCACACCCTGTAATGGTTTTAGTGTACTTGTTTAAGAAGAACAAAACAGTGAAGAACATGCTTGAAATACTAGATATTTTGAGGAAAAAACATGGAAAATCAAGGTTAATTACACAGTTTGTAAGTATTTACCTTTGTGTATATAATATACATAAAGTACTTAACTTTAGCCAAGGCAAATGAATGTGATTATTTAAGAAATGTTTATAACAGAGCCATTTATCAACAAATGATGTTAGACACAATACATAACTTGATATGCGATGGAAATGATCATGTTATAAGAATTCACGGTCAGCAAACCCACATTTTAGATCACATTTATCTTATAATTTTATTGTCATCAATTATTACATATCCATATGATACTACAGACACTTTGCATAGCATGTCATTAAGTAAACAGTCAAGTTTAATTAAACCCCCCTAATAAAAAATTATTGGTCACAATGTCGTAATTTAGTCATTTGATATAGCATTGATTCATTGTACAATTGCATATTGTAATGTAAAAATATGCTGTATTGTATATCAGATGATGTAGATTGTATTGCACATTGCTTAATATTCACACAGTATTACTGTGTATCCCTGATTTTTTTTAATCCTTTGAGAAGTGTGTGAGTATATAAATGCTAAAGATGGAAAATAAATCTGTCTAGTTGGAGAAAGTTGAACGTGTGTAAACATTGGTTCTCAGACAGTTACCAACAGGCACTTTTTTAATGCAGTAAATGCCTGTATTGTTATGGCACATTGGTTAGAGTAAAGAATAACTACATAAATAATAAAAATGATAGCACTTTACGATAAACAGAAAGTAAACTATATGCTTTAGGTTGCTTCAGACACGTTCTAAGTTTGACTTCAAGTTGATGTGGCAAGCAGCATTTAAAATATTTCATATGAGCTTGCATTGAATTTCTATTTTCCACAGGCAGCTTACCAAATAATACAATAATTCCTGATAAAACATTCAAAATCGTAATCACTGACATTCAAATCAGTCAAAATCACTAAATAACGTTTTGTTTGTTTCCGCTCCATATTTGACCCGCATGTGCTAGTTTAGATCTTGAGTATCAGCCAACATCTTCTCCAAGACCTTGAGAGACCTCTATTACTTTTACACACGCCTGATCTTGCGTACAGCCTTTGTTCTCCGGTTAACTTGGCTCATCTCTGAATAAAAAGAAAGAGACAAAAAAGCATCTTTAATATTTAAATATATACATTCATCATGCATTTCAAAATATGATTTAAGATAGTCAAGCTTTTAGTAAATCTGGCCCTCAATAAGTTTTGCCATCTTTCAAATGTTTTACAGACATACTTGCAAAATCCAGAGTGTAAGAGTCATTATTCACAGTGAAATTCATGGTTGCTTGGTTTTGTTTGTAACATTTCTCAATGTCAGCGCTTGAAACTGAACAACCACCCTGTTGGAAAACAATATCAAAATCAGCATCAATGATTTGAATCTCTCTGTGGCCATAAATACAGTAGTCAGTATCATGAATTAAAGGATAATGTACATTCAACCCATCTTTATTGCAAACTGAACCCTTACAGAGTGATCAGGACTGGTATTGTATCTCCATGAAGGGGTTTATATTACAGTAATTACCGGTTGGAGGTACACTATCCCGCTTATTACACAGCTACACTCTTAAAAATAAAGGTGCTTTAAAAGGTTCTTTACAGTGATGCCATAGAAGAACTATTTTTGGCTCCACAAAGAACCATTCAGTCAAAGGATCTTTAAAGAATCATCTCTTTCTTACCTTTATCTGAAGAACCTTTATTCGTCACAAAGAACCTTTTGTGAAACAGAAAGGTTCTTCAGATGTTAAAGGGTCTTTGTGGAACTATTTAGACAAAAAAGGTTCTTCTATGGCATCGTGAAGCACCTCTATTTTTAAGAGTGTATGAAGTATATATGTAATGGTCATAAAAAACTTGAGTTAAAACTTCCGTATACAGCATTTTATATATAATATTTGTGATTTGTTTTTATTGTGGATTATCTTAACTCAAAATTCAACTCAAATTGTTGTTTGCTCATTACAAAAGACAACCAAGCTGATTAAATCACTGATTAAAAAGTCAAAAAAGGTCTTGATAAACATAAACTGATAAACATAATAAATATACATTCAAAGTCCTCATAAACATGTTCATAAAAACATTGTGGATTTGTTAAAAAAAAAGACTGTTTTACCGCGTTCTTGAAGGTGTGCCAATTATTTGTCCCTTTGAACTGCCACTCTGGAGTATTATTTGTTGAAGGGTTCAACATGGTTTTTATTTGGGAGGTTATTCCACGTAATCTGTTCGGTGAACACATAAAACTGTTAGTAGTGTTGATTATGTGTGAAAAAACCTGGTCTCATGACGAAAACGTACCTTTGGAAACTTTTCCGTAATGCGCGAAATACGTATTAATAGGTACGTATCACTGCAGTTTCCAACAGAAATGAACACTAGAGGCGATAAAACAGTGACCACTTGTAATCGTTTTCATACAAAGTTATAATTACAGCTTCATATGTTTTGCTTTCCGAATGTAACAAGGTTGCTCGGTAGCTTAGCCAGCACGGAATTGGACTTAGGATGCAGAATCCTTGGGTACGAATCCCGTGAAAATGACTCACGATGAAAGAGCTGAAAGATGAGAGATCGAAAAACAAGCTAAAACGGCATGCTTGTGATTGTGTTTTTACGTCACATTCGCTTTTGTTCATACTATCCGGTAGGTAGGTGTAACTTAGTGCCGATGATACGTTATTTTAAAACGTCACGGAGAATAAGAGTCATAGCGCTACTCAACTGACTCAATGGAAGTCAGAACTGCAGTGACACGTACAAAACCAATGTCACAAAAAAAAAACATACCATATGTAGGTTCATCTCTTTCCAGGGAAAAAAACAAACAGGTATGTTTTCGTCATGAGACCAAGTTGGAAAAAAACATAGAAGGACACCTAATGTATTTATCTAAAATAGACTAAATGGTGAAAAGTGGGCTTATATATATATATGCAGTATGTCATAAAAGTGAGTACACCCCTCACATTTCAGCAACCATTTTAGTATATCTTCAGGGACAATACTATAGAAATAAAACTTGGATATATTTTAGAGTTATCATGTTTGAAAACTGCTGTTCTGCCTAGTTTCTGGAGAAAAGGTATTATGTTCTGCTTGAGAATGTACAGTACATAATGGAATCAATGTTTCCCTCAATGAACTGCAGCTCCACAGTACCAGCAGCACTCATGCAGCCCCAGACCATGATGCAACCACCACCATGCTTGACTGTAGGCAAGACACAATTTTCTTGGTACTCTTCACCAAGGCATCGCC
This sequence comes from Garra rufa, assembly GCF_049309525.1. NCBI lineage: Eukaryota > Metazoa > Chordata > Actinopteri > Cypriniformes > Cyprinidae > Garra > Garra rufa. The sequence continues at coordinate 13,733 of NW_027394443.1, read as the reverse complement.
ACACATGCTGGACACCATCTGAGCCAAACAAGTTTATTTTATAGTCTCATCAGATCACAGGTCATGGTTCTAATAATTCATGCTCTTGGACAGGTTGTCTTCAGCAAACTGTTTTCAGGCTTTCTTGTGAGCCAGCTTCAAATGAGGCTTCCTTCTGGGATGACAGCTATGCAAACTGACTTGTTGCAGTGTGCAGCGTATGGTCTGAGCACTGACAAGCTGACCTTCTACTTCTGCAACTTTAGTAGTGGCAGCATTCATGCGTCTGTTTTTTGAAGCCAGGTTCTGCATCTGACGCACAGAATGAGTGCTCAACTTCGTTGATCGACCCTTGCAAGGCCTGTTCTGAAAACCACTGTATGACCCTGACCACTACAGTGTAACTCGGTTTCAGGGTGTTACTGGACCTCTAATAGCCTTGGCTATCTTTGTGGAGAGCAACAATTCTAATTTTCAAATCCTCAGAGAGTTCTTTGCCATGAGATGCCATGTTGAACATCCAGTGGTCAGTATGAGAGAATTGTACCTAAAGCACCTAATTTTACCTGCTCTAATACAAGATACACAACTTTGTATGGTCCCGTCAAGCAGACAAAAACATTGAATAGGTGATGAATAGGACATGTTAAACAACATACTGCTGTAATCACTTAGGGTGTACTCACTTTTGTTGCCACCTATTTTGACAATAATTGCTGTATGTTGAGTTATTTTCAGAGGACAGTAAATCTATACTGCTATACAAGCTGCACATTGACTACTCTAAAATATATCCAGGTTTCATTTCTATAGTTTGTCCCTTGAGAAGATATACTAATATTGTTGCTGAAATGTAAGGGGTGTACTCACTTTTGTGAGATACTGTATATATATATATATATATATATTTAACCTAAATTAGTTTTCATTTTCATAAGGCAGAGGCAAACATGAATCTCTTAAGTAAGCTCTTCATATTTACCCTCCTCCTTGAGATGGTACATATTTAGGGCGGCGTCTAACCCGTCTCTTACGTCCTGTAGATAAATTTCTCTGACACATTTCTGGAAACACAAACACATTTATGAATGTGACCTTTCCTGTTCCTGGAAAGGCATTTAAAGGAAACAGATGTGTGTGCAGGAATACGAAACAAACCTTTAAAGCTAATCTCATACTGGGTAGAGTCAATGGTAAATTTGACTGAGTCACGGTGGTTGTTTTGATATGCCGTCTCCAGCTGTGAGCTCTGAATTAGACTGGCTTTGCCCTATAGACACAGACACAATTAAGAGATAGTCATTAAATATAACCAAACTCATTTATGCATAATATCACTTTCATATCCATATAATATTAAAGGGATAGTTCACCCAAAAATGAAAATTCTGTCATGAATTACTCACCCTCATGTCGTTCCAAACTGTAAGACCTTTGTTCATCTATGAAATTTTTGATGAAATCCAAAAGCTTTCATACTCTGCACAGAAAGCAATGCAACTGACATGTTCAAGGCCCAGAAAAGTTCATGCGACATCAGTGGTTTAACCATAATGTTATGAAGCAACGAGAATACACTTGTGCACAAAGAAAAGAAAAACACACATTGGAGAGAGTATCACGACACATGCGTGTGGTGCTGCTAGCATTCTGACGTAGAACCTGACATAGACTATAGAATACCCAAGACATGTCACTCATATAGTTTTGAATGGGGAAAAAGGCAACGTTCATCATAGCCGTGAAGCCCCGCCTTCTTAATGAGAGAGCCAATCGTTGATTAGTAAAGTCAGCATGTCACCGCAGCTGCCGTTAGAAGTTCCGGTTGCTATAGTTGGTGCTCTAAGACGTGCATGCGCACTGACTCATCTTGCCTGAATAATAAGCGTTTTTTAACGCTATTAGAGCACAAGGAATCGTATTTATGAGGCAGTTCTTGTCGGATTTCTTTGGTGATTTAAAATATGAAATTTAATCGTAAGCTTGGTTAACAGTTTTGGATAATTTGATGTTTCCCCATTCAAAGAGATAGGAGCTGCACTTGCCTGCCCGAGAGGCGTTTCAAAGATGGCCGCCAAGTGACATGACTTGCCTTAAAGGGACTTTGATAGAACCCAGATGCACTGTGCCATGTTGAAGAAGAAATTTGTTGAGTAAAGATGTTATTTTTGTTTTTTCTAAACAAAAAGTATTCTCATAGCTTCATAAATTTAAGGTTAAACCACTGATGTCACATGGGCTATTTTAACAATGTTCCTACTACCCTTCTGGGCCTTGAACATGGTACTTGTGTTACTGTCTACACTCTTAAACATAAAGATGCTTCACGATGCCATAGAAGACCCTTTTTTGTCTAAATGGTCCCATAAAGAACCTTTAAAATCTGAAGAACCTTTCTGTTTCACAAAAGGTTCTTTGTGGTGAAATAAGATTCTTCGGATTATAAAAAGGTAGGAAAGAGATGGTTCTTTAAAGAACCTTTGACTGAATGGTTCTTCTGTGGCATCGCTGTGAAGAACCTTTTGAAGCACCTTTATTTTTAAGAGTGTACGAGTCAGAAAGCTCTCAGATTTCATCAGAAATATCTTAATTTGTGTTCTAAAGATGAACGAAGGAATTACAGGTTTGTAACGACATGAAGGTGAGTAATTAATAAAAGTAAGTAAACAGATTCACCATTGATATGTGATAAAAGCAGCCCTTATCACATTTGTTTTCAGCTGCAGATACTCCTTCTATGTAAAAACAATTTAAACTTTTTCTCTGGAACTTTAGATTTTTTTATGCTTTTTATATTTATAGACTTGATTGCTTTTTTTGTTCCAAACTCAACTGAATATACCCAATATAAGTTATCCATAATAAAAACCCATCTGTTTCAGATCCATCATAAAATATGAATGAACAAATGGTGAAAAATATGGAAATATGTATTAGATTATGTATAGTTATGTATTACTCACTAGTTAGTAGTGCACAGAAAAAAATAATGTGGACCTTTGTGACCCTGGACAACAAAATTAAGATTTATACATCATCTGAATACTGAATAAATAAGCTTTAATGTATGGTTTGTTAGAATAGGACAATATTTGGCCGAGATACAACTATTTGAAAATCTGGAATCTGAGGGTGCAAAAAATAAAAATATTGAGAAAATCACCTTTGAAGTTGTCCAAATGAAGTTCTTAGCAATGCATATTACTAATCAAAAATTAAGTTTTATATATTTAAAAAATCTTCATGGAACATTATCTTTTCTTAATATCCTAATGATTTTTGGCAAAAATCAATAATTTTGACCCATACAATATATTTTTAGCTATTGGTACTTAATACTGGTTTTGTGGTCCAGAGTCATATTTCAAAGCCAAATTATGCCAGAAAAAAGATGTACTTATAGAGGACACATAAACTAATAGCTAACATTTAATCTTAGCAAAATAAAGCAGTCTGCTACTTTATGCCAAAATATATAAAACTCACCTTCTCTCCAAACTGATACCAGCTGTGGTCACCTCTGTAATACCATAGCCATTCTGTACCACTTGAGCTCATGCGCCGAACTTTAATATTTGTTTTCTTAAGAACTCTCATTTTAGAGAAATCAATTGAAATACCCCTATAATGTAAACGACAAAGAGAAAACATGTCATATAATTCCTTAGAAACTACAGTTCATGCATAATGTTTAAATTTATTGCTGAAATTATTCAATTATAAGCACAGAGTAACAGAGGATGCGTTTTATGGTATTTTATAGTCTACAGAATTGAAATGTGAGAAAATAATGATAGAATATTAATTTTTTGATAACTAATTCATCTTTAAAAAACCAAATGAATCTGGTATGTGCAAAGTAAATAATAAAATTGCACATACCCAGCTCGGGTGTTATAGATCTTGATTCCTTTAGTGTTTGGGAGTGAATATTGAGCTTCTAGAATGTGATCATTGGCAATGTTCTCCCAGCCACTTCCAATATTCAGCTGCCATTGGTAGGGGCCGTCAAATTCTTCATTAGTCTCTGTGTGATTTTAAAAAATGGTATAATGATTAGTGAGGCAGACTAATTGATTAACCAATCAAACATACAATATACTGTACATTTCAATGCAAGGGTGTAAAATATGAGTGATTGTAGGAGTAGTTCAGGAGTAGTTCACTTTTAGAACAAAAATGTACAGATAATGTACTCACCCCCTTGTCATCCAAGATGTTTATGTCTTTCTTTCTTTAGTCATAAAGAAATTATGTTTTTTGAGGAAAACATTTTAGGATTTCTCTCCATTTAACAGATTTCTATGGTGCCCCCGAATTTGAACTTCCAAAATGCAGTTTAAATGCAGCTTCAAAGGGCTCTAAAGGATCCCAGCCGAGGCAGAAGGGTCTTATCTAGCGAAATGATCGGTTATTTTCTAAAAACATTCACAGTTTATATACTTTTTAATCTCTACACAGAGTACAGAGCTAGACAAGACGAGCATTTGAGGTTAAAAAGCATATAAATTGTAATTGTTTTTAGAAAATAACTGATTGTTTTGCTAGATAAGACACTTCTTTCCTCGGCTGTGATCGTTTAGAGTCATGTGAAGTTGCATTTTGGAAGTTCAAACTTGGGGGCACCATAGAAGTCCATTATATAGAGAGAAATCCTGAAATGTTTTCCTCAAAAAACATAATTTCCGTACGACTGAAGAAAGAAAGGCATGAACATCTTGGATAACAAGGGGGTGAGTACATCTGTAAATTTTTGTTCTGAAAGTAAACTACTCCTTTAACTCCTTTTTATTCTTTTTTGATCATTTGATCATCAGTGTTCTCAAATGCAGTAATTAAATTAACTAAACTACTTTCTGATGTTTTTGAAAACTTGTTCTGTTATAAACTGTCATGAACGTAATTATAAATGTGGTATTTTGTTTTTGAAACAGAAAGAACTGAGGGAGAGAAATTAGTGTAAGAGAGAAGACTTGTTTTAATCGATATAGAATTTATCAATATACTTTTACACTCTTATCCACACATACCTGCAGATGCAGGTCTGCTTCTTCGTCTGCCTTGTTTTGATGATGAGCTCTGACTGTTGTGGTTGAGTCGACACCCGGCACCATATTTGCACGAACCATTCAGGAAGTCATTGCAAATGTGTTCATTCCTACACTTGTCCCCAAAACGGCACTTACCACGATTGTAATGCATACAGACATTCCGCTTAAACACAAAGCATCATAATTGATAAATAATGATTTATTTATTAAGCTGCATGCATTCACATTCAATAATGTGGCATTGAACAGCAAGTCTGTCATATGCTTTCCTTTGGAATGTCTTAAGAGATGTACCTTGCTAGATGTTTGTGCAACTTCCTCATTGTCAGATCCAGATTCGCTGGCTGCCTCAGAATCCGTATCACTGTCACTGAAATCTGAGCAACTCTCACTAGTTTGTGGGTTGCTGCCTTCATCTAGGAAGAAACAAGTCCTCGTTATTATTATAAGAACAATGTGAATCAATATACAATTGATATACAATACTTAAATAATACCTATACAATTTTGACTAAGGGTGGAGTAACGTGGTATTTATTTATTTATTACAACAGGGCGCTCCCATTGTGACAACATACCCCACTGTCTATAAGACTAATAACTTTTTGTCAAATAACGTTATATGTTTTGACAAACATACCTCGTGAAATATTCACTTAAGTAAAACATTAGAAAAATACGATAGGAGGATGACACATTAACTGAGAGTGCTAACCGAAACCACAGAAAACATGTAAGATCACCGCAAGACTTCAGATCGCTGAAAACACTTCCTTCTCTAGATTAAGTAGGCCTACAGACAACTTACACTGTGTTTTATGCTATTTTGTTCGTTTGATATCGCAATATAGTCTATATGAAACTCACCCGAATCCTCTTGATAGTTCGAAGCCATGTTCATAAACGACTATATTCTTTCAGTTTCATTTTCTCCTAACTGCATATGCTCCTGTGTACTACACAGGCGATATACATTTTTATAATAACATTATTTCATAAGGCATTTAGTTAACAATAAACATATAAATAAATAAAAAAGTAACTTTAAATTAAAAAATTCCAATAATACGGCAGAATAAATAATTTATTTACCAAGTAGCAATTAAAGCACTGGCGCCATCATTAGGACAGATCCCGTCAATTCAGGTTTTTTTTTTAATCTGAGATAAATGTGACCCTGCCTGGACCACAAAACCAGTCATAAGGTTAAATTTGACAAAACTGAGATTTATACAGCATATGAAAGCTCAATAAATAAGCTTTCTATTGATGTATGCTTGTTAGGATAGGACAATATTTGACTGAGATACATCTATTTGAAATCAGAAATCTGAGGATGCAAAAAAATCAAAAAGACTGAGAAAATCACCTTTAAAGTTGTCCAAATTAGGTTCTTAACAATGCATATTACAAATCAAAAATTACATTTTGATATATTTACAGTATGAATTTTACAAAAAATCTTCATGGAACATGCAATGTATTTTTGGCTATTGCTACAAATATACCCCAGCAACTTAAGACTGGTTTTGTGGTCCAGGGTCACAAATGGGATTACAAGCGATATATCTGACCCTGGACCACAAAACCAGTCTTAAGTAGCACGGGTATGTTTGTAGCAATAGCCCAAAATACATTGTATGGGTCAAAATTATCATTAGGATATTAAGTAAAGACCATGTTCCATTTTGTAAATGTCCTACATTAAAAATATGATTAGTAATATGCTGATGCAAAAAATGATTGATTCCACGTCAGATGAGTGGGGGTTAAAAAGGTTATAAATTTATTATCAAAGTTTTCAAAATACATATATTTTTGAGTATAAAAATAAATGCCACAATTAAAAGAATAGCAGCAGTAATAAGAATCACATTATTAATGACTGTTAATTCCATTATTTTAATTAAAAGGAATAAACATATTCATTCTTAATTCCAAGTTGTCAATAATTAAATAATTTGTCAATCTGATCAAATTCAGCCAAACCAAATATAGTCTAATTAGTCAAAATAGAAAATCAAAGTCGAATTAAAGATCTAAGTCAAATTCAAAGCCAATTAGAGTCGGGTCAAATAAAATCTGAGAGAAGTAAGTCTAATAGAAATATTAGACTGTCTAGGTGCACCCACTATCAGAGTAAAAGATAGAGAGCGGAGAGAAAGAAGAAGTATAAAAGTGTGAAGTCTTCAAACTTTATTAAGAAGTACTTCTTGTTCTAAGAACATCGGTCTGTGTGTTGGAGTTGATGATAGATATGATAAAATATACGAAAATAACATAGCTACATAGCAACAGCATACAGTCTCATGTCATGTCTCAAAAGATCAGTCAGGGTAAAACTGTTTGGGCATTGAATATTCTCAAAAAGATGATATAGATATAATAATTCATAAGACATTAATAATACAGTTAATAATGCATAATCTTAGATATGAATATACAAATTCTTGTTAATTTCATAAAGTCGACACATGATGCATTGCTAAGAACTTCATTTGGCGATTTTCTCAGTATTTAGATTTTTTTTGCACCCTCAGATTCCAGATTTTGTAAATAGTTTACCTCAGCCAAATATTGTCCTATAACCATACATCAATGGAAAGCTTATTTATTCAATAATACAAACATAATAATAATAATTGAATAACCCTTATGACCGGTTTTGTGGTCCAGGGTCACATATTTCTATATTTTATAAATATTTTATAACATGTATAACATTTTCTGTAAAACAAATATACGCTGATGAAATGTTAAAAAGATGATGAAAGTAAATTAAATTATAATTATAATTGAGAGTATTACAGCATAATTTTTTGTTGACCACAATCACAAAATTGCATTTATATATTGTGTTGCACGTCTCAAGCATATCCTGAATAACATTATTAAACTGTCTCGTTCACTCTTAAAAATAAAGGTGCTTCACGATGCCATAGAAGAAGCTTTTTTTGTCTAAATGGTTCCATAAAGAACCTTTAACATCTGGAGAACCTTTTTGTTTCACAAAAGGTTCTTTGTTACGAAAGAAGGTTCTTCAGATTATTAAAAAGGTCTTTAAAGAACCTTTGACTGAATAGTTCTTTGTGGAACCAAAAATGGTTCTTCTATGGCATCGCTGTGAAAAACCTTTTAAAGCACCTTTATTTTTATGAGTGTAGGAGAGAACTGGGAAAACTGTATTTTATATTTTTATACATTTTATTTAACAATAAATAATACTAATTTATATGACTATCATGGAAATACGGTCAAACCAATAAATAATTCAGACACCTTCAATATTTCTCACATCATCACAGTTTATTCGCTATAGTTTAGAAAATGGTAATAAAATATGACAAGAATTCAGAGTTAAACTGTGTCAGAACAAATTCTTGATAATGTCAGATAGCTGACAGATATGGTCAGATCAAAGTGTCAAATACATGTTTTAGTCCCACATTTTTATCAGTTTGGTAGTCCATATGTATAATATGGCACTGTTTATTTTGCTATCCTCACTTACATAAATTAACTATAGTGTCCTGCACCCACTAGTAAAAAAAACTAAAAATAAACTCCTACTTCTTCAACTGACCGCTAGATGACAGCAGTAGTAATAGTAAAACTTCCCTGCAGTGCAGTCGTTCATCTTGCCTTCAGCTTCGAAATGCCACAACTCCCTATTCAAATAACAGGCGTGAAATTCAAACCATGTTGCTAATCTCATTTCTCATTGGTTTTACTGGAAATGTTTTGACTTTAACTTGTGGCCATCGTGTAATGGAGGCGTGAACTTACCTGACAGGAACATTGCTTGAACACAGTATGTTTTGCACTTTTTTGACGCACGTTAGCGTTTGAAATCAGTTTTCTTTGAGGCTTTGAGGTCATCTAGTGTGTAATGTAAATCTAATGTAAAAGCTGTGTCCTGAAGCGAAACCAGTTCAGAATATCTTATTTTCTGTTCTGTTTGCCATCTCAGGACATGCTGCCAGTTTCTAAAAACACTTAACTCGTAAGAAGATAAAATTAAAAGCAATATTGAACCAGTTACTGGGGTGATACATCCATATCACTTTAGATCTTGAATCGATGTTTAGGGGATTTTTAGTGTTTGGGAAAGTCCAGCATATGCTGGTTAGGCATGTTTTGGTGCTGGGATGCTGGTTTTAGCTGGTTTATGCTGGTCAAGGACCAGCATAAACCAGCAAAAGACCAGTATACACCAGAAAATGACCAGCATAAACCAGCTAAAACCAGCATCCCAGCACCAAAACATACCTAACCAGCATATGCAGTTTTTTTTTTTTTTTCCCAAACAGGGAGCACAGAAACAGTTTACTATTAAAATGTTTAGTTTTATCACCACTGTAAAAAAGGAGAAGTCTTCTAATATCTGTTTGCATAACTTCCTGCAATAACAGCAACTGAACACCTATAATTTGATGTGAGCCTTGCTCAATCTTCAAGTATGAACTTCTCTTTTTAGGTCCTGGTGCATTTATATACCATAAATACTCTTAATATAAATAATATATATGTTTGGAGGTCAATAAGATTTTCATTTATTTATTTTTGATTGAGCAAGGACACATTAACTTGATTAAAAAAATACATTTATAATATTCCAAATGTCATCAGGCTGCTAAAAATTAAACAAAATTACATTTTATAATATTTTAAAATATATTAAAATAGAAAAATGTTCAATCTTAATGAGCATAAGAGACTTCTTTCAGAAGCATAATACATTTTCTAAACCTTTGAACAGATGTATAGATATAATTCTTTCTTAAAAAATACATTTTTACTTTTTTATCTCCCATTTTTTAGAAATCATCCAGGGGCCTTTATAAACAGAAGATCTGCTGATGGAGTGCAGTCTGTTTCTTATGGCTGAATCATAAACAGCTTTTCCACAGGGGCAATATGGGTAATAGATAACATTTTTTATTAAATTAAATATTCTTTAAAAACTATATAGTTTTTTTTATGAGCAGCATGCAAAAAGCTAGAAATATTCACTCAGGTGTATCTGACTTGACACTATTTGGATTTGATTTGACAATTCAAATGTTATCACTGTCAGAGATCATATGTGTTTGCAAGTTGCAATTCAATTTCCACTCAAACCCATTTTCCGCTCACTCTCACATTCAAGCAGAGATGCATTAGATCATGCAAACAGAATAGCAAATTTGGAATGTTAAAAGCTTTACAGCAACGATAAATATGCTGAAACTAGGTCTTCCTTATCTCTACCACATGATTTCAGTGTGATAAACACATTACGATGTGAATAATCATATTCTTTAGTATATTTTGTAGTATTTGTCTTGCTTTTCCTCTAAAAATGTTGACAAATTTCTGTTTGGATTGGTGTTTAATCTTAAACATGTTTTGACGTGAAAATTGTTTAATTAGTGATATACACTAATATAGCAAAGGAGAAAAAAGGAAAGTAAAGGAAAACATGCATATGCAGTAAGATCAGGTGACCTACAGGATGTGGGTCAGAGTCTGTCTGCTAACTGCCTATGTGTCGTTTTGAAAAATACCACAGAAAACAGTAATGCTCACACAGTAAGAAAAGCACTTATATTTGATTCAGCATACAAGGCTTTTTGAGTCACATAAAACAAATTAGACCCGTGGTAGATTTATATATGAATTGTTGTTTACATTTTTACAAGTAAATATCTGAGATAAATGGGAATACAAGTGATATATGTGATCCTGGACCACAAAACGATTCTTCCTAGTGTTGGGGTAACAAATTACAAGTAACTTGAGTTACGTAATCAGATTACTTTTGTAAGTAACTAGTAAAGTAACACATTACTTTTAAATTTACAAGAAAATGTCTGAGATTCATTTTCAAGTAAGTAACGGCAGTTACTTTGTGTTCCCATTTATTCACTGACATCTCTCCTGTCTTGTGTTGAGAGAAATTTGGAGTAAGTGCAGAGGCACTTCTTTCAGTCTGTAGCTTATCAATTTTACTTTTAGTGTGAAAGGGCCTTTATAGTTGCCAAAAATATAACTTTGTTATTAAAAAAACAAATAAGCAGCTCAGCCCACGTAAGGCATTACTTTCCATAAAAGTAACTAAGTAACTCAATTAGTTACTTTTATGGAGTAATGCAATATTATAATGCATTACTTTTAAAAGTAACTCTTCCCAACACTTCTGAAGACTGGAACTGAAAATTCAGCTTTGTCATCACAAGAAAAAATTTGAATTTAAAATATATTTTAAAAGTGTAATATTATTTGACATTATTACAATTTGTAACATTGCTAATAAATGACATGAATCACACAAATAATGCATGGAATGGATAATGTATCTTCATTTAATGTCCATTTATGAGTTGCCATATAATCTTTCAGTATTTGGCTCCAGGATAAGGCTACAAGACCCCTGTGGGACTACTTAATGGATGAAAAAACTGTAAGGCAGGATATCCTAAAGAAGTGCAGATGGAGATGTGGAGGCCGAGGGATGCCTAAAGGATGATCCACTAAAGTGAGGTAAGCATTGACAGATCAAGGTTCTTCCGAAACCTTCACTTAAGAACTCCATTTATGCTTCTTTATGATGATAGAGGTGCATTGTGGGTGTGTGGCGTTATGTACCTACACCATTTCACATTCATGAACAATTCATTATCCAATTCAGACTCACAAAACTATAATATATATATATATATATATATATATATATATATATATATATATATATATTAGGGCTGTCAAAAATAACGCGTTAACGGCGTTAATTATTTTGTTGCCGTTAATTACGTCAAATTTTTTAATGCATTTCACGCATGCGCAGTGTGACAAATTATTTGTCAGGAAAGTGGTTGGGGAGCTAGAGGAGAGATAGAGCAAGGTGAGCCTATGGACAGATTCAAATATAAAAAGAATGATGATGGTACAGTTAACAAGTACAAGCATGGGCGACAGCCCCTCTGCAACTGGAGTGGTTAGCCAAGCTTAGGCCCGGTTCTACTGGCAGACGGTGCTATATACCCTCAAACCAAAGCAAAGCAATTGAAGATCTGGCAAACAATCCAGCGTGTTTTTGCAGCGTTGAGAAGTGTTGATTTCGAAAAATTAGAAACAGTTTGTCAGAATTCACTCACCGCTGAAAGCACCAGATCGGTTTTTATTGCCGTTTTGCGTGCTCGTGAATCATCTCATGACTAAGTGCAGACACGATGTAAATAAAAGATTCATTGTGTAGTTTAGAAAGCTTTATTGATTATAACGAAACTTTGTGAGATCTCTATTTGTGATGCTTTTAGTGATAATAAGGGGAGCGCGCTTTGCACTTTCCATGCTATAATCCATTCAGAATTTGAATTAAACTTTCGTTTTTCTTATGTTTTGGGAATTACATCTGCATAGTTATGATGGGTTCATTCTCGAAAGAGCGCTGACTGACAGTGATATCAAAGCAATTGACGGGAAAAAAAATCCCCCTTAGTTCAATTTTGTATGCAATGGCAAAGTGTATATATTTAGTTTCGTTTTTTATTTAGTTAATTTAGAAAAAAGTTTGGAGCATTTTTTGTTCGTTAAATATAAGTTTTTGTTTTTTTAATGAACAGCGCCCAATGGAAGACTGATCATAGCCTGTTTGATCAGTTTGCCTTCTCAAATCATCACGACTTGCCTAAAATAAAATCTATAGATAAAAAACAGTTCAAGTATAGTTTAAACATTAAAGATAAATGTGCGCGATTAGGCGCATAGTTTGTGCGGAGAGAGATAAAGCCGCTTTGCAGGTCATCGAGGCACCAGCGCAATCACTTGCAGTTTTTCAGTGGAAGCAATTTAAAATTATCTTTCATTTTTGCTCACAAAGTAAAGAGTAATACATCAAAAAACGTTAGTGTTTTTATAAAATAAAGAAAACAAAAATGATGCGCTTTCTGTCGTCTGGTTCTTGAACAGGAGTGCTTAACAAAAATAAAGCGAAATGCATGCCTCACATAAACATATCTATAGAAAGCTTTAAATTATTACTTAACGAAATAAAACAAATCGAAAACAAAAATTTGTTCATTGTGTAATCCGTAAAGATAAATGTCTCTCTCAAGGCGCGTCCAAAAAGGAGATTTTAAGTCAGGATCTTTGCGACATTGACTCAGAATACACTTTATTAATAAATAATTCAGATATGTCTTTACTCTTTCCCCGACACATTCATTATTTATTTTGCCGGTATTTTGTGGCAAGTTTCAGCCTACTGCGTGCGATTGAACACGGATCTCTTCCAGCTGCGCCATCTGAGCCGCTCTCGAAAGTAAAAGCGAAAGTCTTGTGTTGTTTCCACCAGCGCGGCATTTTTTTTCTTCACCATAATTGATGGATGGATGCATTTATATATATATATATATATATATATATATATATATATATATATATATATATATATATATATACATACAGGGAGTGCAGAATTATTAGGCAATATTCTTGTCATATTTTTTTCCCAAGCACATTTGAATAATTCCAAACCACATCAATCTTAATAACTACTATTAATTTTGTATTTAATTATTTATAATTGATATATAATTGTCCATGAAGGCTGGAAGTGAAAAACTCCTTATTTTCAGGTGTGCAGAATTATTAGGCACATTTTCTTTTACAGATAAAATGAGCCAAAAAAGAGATTTACCTCAGACCGAAAAGTCAAAAACT
>NW_027394442.1:0-31834 GCF_049309525.1 Garra rufa | reverse complement strand
CAGGCTCTAACTTCAAAAATCATGCAAAACACTTCTAACACCTTCAGATATGTTTCTCTGTGTTGCAAAATAGGTTTTATTCATGCACAGAGTGTAAATTTAAAGTGGGACAGAGATTCAGCTTGCATTGCCTGAACCAACTTTGTTCTGCGCTGAAAAGCTGTTTTCTGACATTTCAGGGTCTAACTTCAAAAATCATGCAAAACACTTCTAACAGCTTCAGATATGTTTCTCTATGTTGCAAAATAGGTTTTATTCATGCACAGACTGCAATTTTAATTTTTGGCCGAGTTTAAGCTTGCATTGCCTGAACCAAGTTTGTTATGTGCTGAAACGGCGTTTTCTGACATTTCAGGCTCTAACTTCAAAAATCATGCAAAACACTTCTAACACCTTCAGATATGTTTCTCTGTGTTGCAAAATAGGTTTTATTCATGCACAGACTGCAATTTTAATTTTGGACCGAGTTTCAGCTTGCATTGCTTGAACCAACTTTGTTCTGCGCTGAAACGCTGTTTTCTGACAGTTCAGGGTCTAACTTCAAAAATCATGCAAAACACTTCTAACAGCTTCAGATATGTTTCTCTGTGTTGCAAAATAGGTTTTATTCATGCACAGACTGCAATTTTAATTTTTGGCCGAGTTTAAGCTTGCATTGCCTGAACCAAGTTTGTTATGTGCTGAAACGGCGTTTTCTGACATTTCAGGCTCTAACTTCAAAAATCATGCAAAACACTTTTAACACCTTCAGATATGTTTCTCTGTGTTGCAAAATAGGTTTTATTCATGCAGAGACTGCAATTTTAATTTTGGACCGAGTTTCAGCTTGCATTGCCAGAACCAAGTTTGTTAAGTGCTGAAACGCCGTTTTCTGTCATTTCAGGCTCTAACTTCAAAAATCATGCAAAACACTTCTAACACCTTCAGATATGTTTCTCTGTGTTGCAAAATAGGTTTTATTCATGCACAGACTGCAATATTAATTTTGGACCGAGTTTCAGCTTGCATTGCCAGAACCAAGTTTGTTAAGTGCTGAAACGCTGTTTTCTGACATTTCAGGCTTTAACTTAAAAAATCATGCAAAACACTTCTAACACCTTCAGATATGTTTCTCTGTGTTGCAAAATAGGTTTTATTCATGCACAGACTGCAATTTTAAGTTTTGGCCGAGTTTCAGCTTGCATTGCCTGAACCAAGTTTGTTATGTGCTGAAACGCTGTTTTCTGACATTTCAGGCTTTAACTTCAAAAATCATGCAAAACACTTCTAACACCTTCAGATATGTTTCTCTGTGTTGCAAAATAGGTTTTATTCATGCACAGACTGCAATTTTAATTTTTGGCCGAGTTTAAGCTTGCATTGCCTGAACCAAGTTTGTTATGTGCTGAAACGGCGTTTTCTGACATTTCAGGCTCTAACTTCAAAAATCATGCAAAACACTTCTAACACCTTCAGATATGTTTCTCTGTGTTGCAAAATAGGTTTTATTCATGCACAGACTGCAAATTTAAAGTGGGACAGAGATTCAGCTTGCATTGCCTGAACCAACTTTGTTCTGCGCTGAAAAGCTGTTTTCTGACATTTCAGGGTCTAACTTCAAAAATCATGCAAAACACTTCTAACAGCTTCAGATATGTTTCTCTGTGTTGCAAAATAGGTTTTATTCATGCACAGACTGCAATTTTAATTTTGGACCGAGTTTCAGCTTGCATTGCCAGAACCAAGTTTGTTAAGTGCTGAAACGCTGTTTTCTGACATTTCAGGCTCTAACTTAAAAAATCATGCAAAACACTTCTAACACCTTCAGATATGTTTCTCTGTGTTGCAAAATAGGTTTTATTCATGCACAGACTGCAATTTTAAGTTTTGGCCGAGTTTCAGCTTGCATTGCCTGAACCAAGTTTGTTATGTGCTGAAACGCTGTTTTCTGACATTTCAGGCTTTAACTTCAAAAATCATGCAAAACACTTCTAACACCTTCAGATATGTTTCTCTGTGTTGCAAAATAGGTTTTATTCATGCACAGACTGCAATTTTAATTTTGGACCGAGTTTCAGCTTGCATTGCCAGAACCAAGTTTGTTAAGTGCTGAAACGCCGTTTTCTGACATTTCAGGCTCTAACTTCAAAAATCATGCAAAACACTTCTAACACCTTCAGATATGTTTCTCTGTGTTGCAAAATAGGTTTTATTCATGCACAATCTGCAATTTTTATTTTGGACCGAGTTTCAGCTTGCATTGCCATAACCAAGTTTGTTATGTGCTGAAACGCCGTTTTCTGACATTTCAGGCTCTAACTTCAAAAATCATGCAAAACACTTCTAACACCTTCAGATATGTTTCTCTGTGTTGCAAAATAGGTTTTATTCATGCACAATCTGCAATTTTTATTTTGGACCGAGTTTCAGCTTGCATTGCCATAACCAAGTTTGTTATGTGCTGAAACGCCGTTTTCTGACATTTCAGGCTCTAACTTCAAAAATCATGCAAAACACTTCTAACACCTTCAGATATGTTTCTCTGTGTTGCAAAATAGGTTTTATTCATGCACAGAGTGTAAATTTAAAGTGGGACAGAGATTCAGCTTGCATTGCCTGAACCAACTTTGTTCTGCGCTGAAAAGCTGTTTTCTGACATTTCAGGGTCTAACTTCAAAAATCATGCAAAACACTTCTAACAGCTTCAGATATGTTTCTCTATGTTGCAAAATAGGTTTTATTCATGCACAGACTGCAATTTTAATTTTTGGCCGAGTTTAAGCTTGCATTGCCTGAACCAAGTTTGTTATGTGCTGAAACGGCGTTTTCTGACATTTCAGGCTCTAACTTCAAAAATCATGCAAAACACTTCTAACACCTTCAGATATGTTTCTCTGTGTTGCAAAATAGGTTTTATTCATGCACAGACTGCAATTTTAATTTTGGACCGAGTTTCAGCTTGCATTGCCAGAACCAAGTTTGTTAAGTGCTGAAACGCCGTTTTCTGTCATTTCAGGCTCTAACTTCAAAAATCATGCAAAACACTTCTAACACCTTCAGATATGTTTCTCTGTGTTGCAAAATAGGTTTTATTCATGCACAGACTGCAATATTAATTTTGGACCGAGTTTCAGCTTGCATTGCCAGAACCAAGTTTGTTAAGTGCTGAAACGCTGTTTTCTGACATTTCAGGCTTTAACTTAAAAAATCATGCAAAACACTTCTAACACCTTCAGATATGTTTCTCTGTGTTGCAAAATAGGTTTTATTCATGCACAGACTGCAATTTTAAGTTTTGGCCGAGTTTCAGCTTGCATTGCCTGAACCAAGTTTGTTATGTGCTGAAACGCTGTTTTCTGACATTTCAGGCTTTAACTTCAAAAATCATGCAAAACACTTCTAACACCTTCAGATATGTTTCTCTGTGTTGCAAAATAGGTTTTATTCATGCACAGACTGCAATTTTAATTTTTGGCCGAGTTTAAGCTTGCATTGCCTGAACCAAGTTTGTTATGTGCTGAAACGGCGTTTTCTGACATTTCAGGCTCTAACTTCAAAAATCATGCAAAACACTTCTAACACCTTCAGATATGTTTCTCTGTGTTGCAAAATAGGTTTTATTCATGCACAGACTGCAAATTTAAAGTGGGACAGAGATTCAGCTTGCATTGCCTGAACCAACTTTGTTCTGCGCTGAAAAGCTGTTTTCTGACATTTCAGGGTCTAACTTCAAAAATCATGCAAAACACTTCTAACAGCTTCAGATATGTTTCTCTGTGTTGCAAAATAGGTTTTATTCATGCACAGACTGCAATTTTAATTTTGGACCGAGTTTCAGCTTGCATTGCCAGAACCAAGTTTGTTAAGTGCTGAAACGCCGTTTTCTGACATTTCAGGCTCTAACTTCAAAAATCATGCAAAACACTTCTAACACCTTCAGATATGTTTCTCTGTGTTGCAAAATAGGTTTTATTCATGCACAGACTGCAATTTTTATTTTGGACCGAGTTTCAGCTTGCATTGCCATAACCAAGTTTGTTATGTTTCTGAAACGCCGTTTTCTGACATTTCAGGCTCTAACTTCAAAAATCATGCAAAACACTTTTAACACCTTCAGATATGTTTCTCTGTGTTGCAAAATAGGTTTTATTCATGCAGAGACTGCAATTTTAATTTTGGACCGAGTTTCAGCTTGCATTGCCAGAACCAAGTTTGTTAAGTGCTGAAACGGCGTTTTCTGACATTTCAGGCTCTAACTTCAAAAATCATGCAAAACACTTCTAACACCTTCAGATATGTTTCTCTGTGTTGCAAAATAGGTTTTATTCATGCACAGACTGCAATTTTTATTTTGGACCGAGTTTCAGCTTGCATTGCCATAACCAAGTTTGTTATGTGCTGAAACGCCGTTTTCTGACATTTCAGGCTCTAACTTCAAAAATCATGCAAAACACTTCTAACACCTTCAGATATGTTTCTCTGTGTTGCAAAATAGGTTTTATTCATGCACAGAGTGTAAATTTAAAGTGGGACAGAGATTCAGCTTGCATTGCCTGAACCAACTTTGTTCTGCGCTGAAAAGCTGTTTTCTGACATTTCAGGGTCTAACTTCAAAAATCATGCAAAACACTTCTAACAGCTTCAGATATGTTTCTCTATGTTGCAAAATAGGTTTTATTCATGCACAGACTGCAATTTTAATTTTTGGCCGAGTTTAAGCTTGCATTGCCTGAACCAAGTTTGTTATGTGCTGAAACGGCGTTTTCTGACATTTCAGGCTCTAACTTCAAAAATCATGCAAAACACTTCTAACACCTTCAGATATGTTTCTCTGTGTTGCAAAATAGGTTTTATTCATGCACAGACTGCAATTTTAATTTTGGACCGAGTTTCAGCTTGCATTGCCAGAACCAAGTTTGTTAAGTGCTGAAACGCTGTTTTCTGACATTTCAGGGTCTAACTTCAAAAAATCATGCAAAACACTTCTAACACCTTCAGATATGTTTCTCTGTGTTGCAAAATAGGTTTTATTCATGCACAGAGTGTAAATTTAAAGTGGGACAGAGATTCAGCTTGCATTGCTTGAACCAACTTTGTTCTGCCCTGAAACGCTGTTTTCTGACATTTCAGGGTCTAACTTCAAAAATCATGCAAAACACTTCTAACACCTTCAGATATGTTTCTCTGTGTTGCAAAATAGGTTTTATTCATGCACAGACTGCAAATTTAAAGTGGGACAGAGATTCAGCTTGCATTGCCTGAACCAACTTTGTTCTGCGCTGAAAAGCTGTTTTCTGACATTTCAGGGTCTAACTTCAAAAATCATGCAAAACACTTCTAACAGCTTCAGATATGTTTCTCTGTGTTGCAAAATAGGTTTTATTCATGCACAGACTGCAATTTTAATTTTGGACCGAGTTTCAGCTTGCATTGCCAGAACCAAGTTTGTTAAGTGCTGAAACGCTGTTTTCTGACATTTCAGGCTCTAACTTAAAAAATCATGCAAAAACACTTCTAACACCTTCAGATATGTTTCTCTGTGTTGCAAAATAGGTTTTATTCATGCACAGACTGCAATTTTAAGTTTTGGCCGAGTTTCAGCTTGCATTGCCTGAACCAAGTTTGTTATGTGCTGAAACGCTGTTTTCTGACATTTCAGGCTTTAACTTCAAAAATCATGCAAAACACTTCTAACACCTTCAGATATGTTTCTCTGTGTTGCAAAATAGGTTTTATTCATGCACAGACTGCAATTTTAATTTTGGACCGAGTTTCAGCTTGCATTGCCAGAACCAAGTTTGTTAAGTGCTGAAACGCCGTTTTCTGACATTTCAGGCTCTAACTTCAAAAATCATGCAAAACACTTCTAACACCTTCAGATATGTTTCTCTGTGTTGCAAAATAGGTTTTATTCATGCACAGACTGCAATATTAATTTTGGACCGAGTTTCAGCTTGCATTGCCAGAACCAAGTATGTTAAGTGCCGAAACGCTGTTTTCTGACATTTCAGGCTTTAACTTAAAAAATCATGCAAAACACTTCTAACACCTTCAGATATGTTTCTCTGTGTTGCAAAATAGGTTTTATTCATGCACAGACTGCAATTTTAATTTTGGGCCGAGTTTCAGCTTGCATTGCCTGAACCAAGTTTGTTATGTGCTGAAACGGCGTTTTCTGACATTTCAGGGTCTAACTTCAAAAATCATGCAAAACACTTCTAACAGCTTCAGATATGTTTCTCTGTGTTGCAAAATAGGTTTTATTCATGCACAGACTGCAATTTTAATTTTTGGCCGAGTTTAAGCTTGCATTGCCTGAACCAAGTTTGTTATGTGCTGAAACGGCGTTTTCTGACATTTCAGGCTTTAACTTAAAAAATCATGCAAAACACTTCTAACACCTTCAGATATGTTTCTCTGTGTTGCAAAATAGGTTTTATTCATGCACAGACTGCAATTTTAATTTTTGGCCGAGTTTAAGCTTGCATTGCCTGAACCAAGTTTGTTATGTGCTGAAACGGCGTTTTCTGACATTTCAGGCTTTAACTTAAAAAATCATGCAAAACACTTCTAACACCTTCAGATATGTTTCTCTGTGTTGCAAAATAGGTTTTATTCATGCACAGAGTGCAATTTTAATTTTGGACCGAGTTTCAGCTTGCATTGCCAGAACCAAGTTTGTTAAGTGCTGAAACGCTGTTTTCTGACATTTCAGGCTCTAACTTAAAAAATCATGCAAAACACTTCTAACACCTTCAGATATGTTTCTCTGTGTTGCAAAATAGGTTTTATTCATGCACAGACTGCAATTTTAAGTTTTGGCCGAGTTTCAGCTTGCATTGCCTGAACCAAGTTTGTTATGTGCTGAAACGCTGTTTTCTGACATTTCAGGCTTTAACTTCAAAAATCATGCAAAACACTTCTAACACCTTCAGATATGTTTCTCTGTGTTGCAAAATAGGTTTTATTCATGCACAGACTGCAATTTTAATTTTGGACCGAGTTTCAGCTTGCATTGCCAGAACCAAGTTTGTTAAGTGCTGAAACGCCGTTTTCTGACATTTCAGGCTCTAACTTCAAAAATCATGCAAAACACTTCTAACACCTTCAGATATGTTTCTCTGTGTTGCAAAATAGGTTTTATTCATGCACAATCTGCAATTTTTATTTTGGACCGAGTTTCAGCTTGCATTGCCATAACCAAGTTTGTTATGTGCTGAAACGCCGTTTTCTGACATTTCAGGCTCTAACTTCAAAAATCATGCAAAACACTTCTAACACCTTCAGATATGTTTCTCTGTGTTGCAAAATAGGTTTTATTCATGCACAGAGTGTAAATTTAAAGTGGGACAGAGATTCAGCTTGCATTGCCTGAACCAACTTTGTTCTGCGCTGAAAAGCTGTTTTCTGACATTTCAGGGTCTAACTTCAAAAATCATGCAAAACACTTCTAACAGCTTCAGATATGTTTCTCTGTGTTGCAAAATAGGTTTTATTCATGCACAGACTGCAATTTTAATTTTTGGCAGAGTTTAAGCTTGCATTGCCTGAACCAAGTTTGTTATGTGCTGAAACGGCGTTTTCTGACATTTCAGGCTCTAACTTCAAAAATCATGCAAAACACTTCTAACACCTTCAGATATGTTTCTCTGTGTTGCAAAATAGGTTTTATTCATGCACAGACTGCAATTTTTATTTTGGACCGAGTTTCAGCTTGCATTGCCATAACCAAGTTTGTTATGTGCTGAAACGCCGTTTTCTGACATTTCAGGCTCTAACTTCAAAAATCATGCAAAACACTTCTAACACCTTCAGATATGTTTCTCTGTGTTGCAAAATAGGTTTTATTCATGCACAGACTGCAATATTAATTTTGGGCCGAGTTTCAGCTTGCATTGCCTGAACCAAGTTTGTTATGTGCTGAAACGGCGTTTTCTGACATTTCAGGGTCTAACTTCAAAAATCATGCAAAACACTTCTAACAGCTTCAGATATGTTTCTCTGTGTTGCAAAATAGGTTTTATTCATGCACAGACTGCAATTTTAATTTTTGGCCGAGTTTAAGCTTGCATTGCCTGAACCAAGTTTGTTATGTGCTGAAACGGCGTTTTCTGACATTTCAGACTCTAACTTCAAAAATCATGCAAAACACTTCTAACACCTTCAGATATGTTTCTCTGTGTTGCAAAATAGGTTTTATTCATGCACAGACTGCAAATTTAAAGTGGGACAGAGATTCAGCTTGCATTGCCTGAACCAACTTTGTTCTGCGCTGAAAAGCTGTTTTCTGACATTTCAGGGTCTAACTTCAAAAATCATGCAAAACACTTCTAACAGCTTCAGATATGTTTCTCTGTGTTGCAAAATAGGTTTTATTCATGCACAGAGTGCAATTTTAATTTTGGACCGAGTTTCAGCTTGCATTGCCAGAACCAAGTTTGTTAAGTGCTGAAACGCTGTTTTCTGACATTTCAGGCTCTAACTTAAAAAATCATGCAAAACACTTCTAACAGCTTCAGATATGTTTCTCTGTGTTGCAAAATAGGTTTTATTCATGCACAGACTGCAATTTTAATTTTTGGCCGAGTTTAAGCTTGCATTGCCTGAACCAAGTTTGTTATGTGCTGAAACGGCGTTTTCTGACATTTCAGACTCTAACTTCAAAAATCATGCAAAACACTTCTAACACCTTCAGATATGTTTCTCTGTGTTGCAAAATAGGTTTTATTCATGCACAGACTGCAATTTTAATTTTTGGCCGAGTTTAAGCTTGCATTGCCTGAACCAAGTTTGTTATGTGCTGAAACGGCGTTTTCTGACATTTCAGGCTCTAACTTCAAAAATCATGCAAAACACTTCTAACACCTTCAGATATGTTTCTCTGTGTTGCAAAATAGGTTTTATTCATGCACAGACTGCAAATTTAAAGTGGGACAGAGATTCAGCTTGCATTGCCTGAACCAACTTTGTTCTGCGCTGAAAAGCTGTTTTCTGACATTTCAGGGTCTAACTTCAAAAATCATGCAAAACACTTCTAACAGCTTCAGATATGTTTCTCTGTGTTGCAAAATAGGTTTTATTCATGCACAGACTGCAATTTTAAGTTTTGGCCGAGTTTCAGCTTGCATTGCCTGAACCAAGTTTGTTATGTGCTGAAACGCTGTTTTCTGACATTTCAGGCTTTAACTTCAAAAATCATGCAAAACACTTCTAACACCTTCAGATATGTTTCTCTGTGTTGCAAAATAGGTTTTATTCATGCACAGACTAAAATTTTAATTTTGGACCGAGTTTCAGCTTGCATTGCCAGAACCAAGTTTGTTAAGTGCTGAAACGCCGTTTTCTGACATTTCAGGCTCTAACTTCAAAAATCATGCAAAACACTTCTAACACCTTCAGATATGTTTCTCTGTGTTGCAAAATAGGTTTTATTCATGCACAATCTGCAATTTTTATTTTGGACCGAGTTTCAGCTTGCATTGCCATAACCAAGTTTGTTATGTGCTGAAACGCCGTTTTCTGACATTTCAGGCTCTAACTTCAAAAATCATGCAAAACACTTCTAACACCTTCAGATATGTTTCTCTGTGTTGCAAAATAGGTTTTATTCATGCACAGAGTGTAAATTTAAAGTGGGACAGAGATTCAGCTTGCATTGCCTGAACCAACTTTGTTCTGCGCTGAAAAGCTGTTTTCTGACATTTCAGGGTCTAACTTCAAAAATCATGCAAAACACTTCTAACAGCTTCAGATATGTTTCTCTGTGTTGCAAAATAGGTTTTATTCATGCACAGACTGCAATTTTAATTTTTGGCAGAGTTTAAGCTTGCATTGCCTGAACCAAGTTTGTTATGTGCTGAAACGGCGTTTTCTGACATTTCAGGCTCTAACTTCAAAAATCATGCAAAACACTTCTAACACCTTCAGATATGTTTCTCTGTGTTGCAAAATAGGTTTTATTCATGCACAGACTGCAATTTTTATTTTGGACCGAGTTTCAGCTTGCATTGCCATAACCAAGTTTGTTATGTGCTGAAACGCCGTTTTCTGACATTTCAGGCTCTAACTTCAAAAATCATGCAAAACACTTCTAACACCTTCAGATATGTTTCTCTGTGTTGCAAAATAGGTTTTATTCATGCACAGACTGCAATATTAATTTTGGACCGAGTTTCAGCTTGCATTGCCAGAACCAAGTATGTTAAGTGCCGAAACGCTGTTTTCTGACATTTCAGGCTTTAACTTAAAAAATCATGCAAAACACTTCTAACACCTTCAGATATGTTTCTCTGTGTTGCAAAATAGGTTTTATTCATGCACAGACTGCAATTTTAATTTTGGGCCGAGTTTCAGCTTGCATTGCCTGAACCAAGTTTGTTATGTGCTGAAACGGCGTTTTCTGACATTTCAGGGTCTAACTTCAAAAATCATGCAAAACACTTCTAACAGCTTCAGATATGTTTCTCTGTGTTGCAAAATAGGTTTTATTCATGCACAGACTGCAATTTTAATTTTTGGCCGAGTTTAAGCTTGCATTGCCTGAACCAAGTTTGTTATGTGCTGAAACGGCGTTTTCTGACATTTCAGACTCTAACTTCAAAAATCATGCAAAACACTTCTAACACCTTCAGATATGTTTCTCTGTGTTGCAAAATAGGTTTTATTCATGCACAGACTGCAATTTTTATTTTGGACCGAGTTTCAGCTTGCATTGCCATAACCAAGTTTGTTATGTGCTGAAACGCCGTTTTCTGACATTTCAGGCTCTAACTTCAAAAATCATGCAAAACACTTTTAACACCTTCAGATATGTTTCTCTGTGTTGCAAAATAGGTTTTATTCATGCACAGACTGCAATTTTTATTTTGGACCGAGTTTCAGCTTGCATTGCCATAACCAAGTTTGTTATGTGCTGAAACGCCGTTTTCTGACATTTCAGGCTCTAACTTCAAAAATCATGCAAAACACTTCTAACACCTTCAGATATGTTTCTCTGTGTTGCAAAATAGGTTTTATTCATGCACAGACTGCAAATTTAAAGTGGGACAGAGATTCAGCTTGCATTGCCTGAACCAACTTTGTTCTGCGCTGAAAAGCTGTTTTCTGACATTTCAGGGTCTAACTTCAAAAATCATGCAAAACACTTCTAACAGCTTCAGACATGTTTCTCTGTGTTGCAAAATAGGTTTTATTCATGCACAGAGTGCAATTTTAATTTTGGACCGAGTTTCAGCTTGCATTGCCAGAACCAAGTTTGTTAAGTGCTGAAACGCTGTTTTCTGACATTTCAGGCTCTAACTTAAAAAATCATGCAAAACACTTCTAACAGCTTCAGATATGTTTCTCTGTGTTGCAAAATAGGTTTTATTCATGCACAGACTGCAATTTTAATTTTTGGCCGAGTTTAAGCTTGCATTGCCTGAACCAAGTTTGTTATGTGCTGAAACGGCGTTTTCTGACATTTCAGACTCTAACTTCAAAAATCATGCAAAACACTTCTAACACCTTCAGATATGTTTCTCTGTGTTGCAAAATAGGTTTTATTCATGCACAGACTGCAATTTTAATTTTTGGCCGAGTTTAAGCTTGCATTGCCTGAACCAAGTTTGTTATGTGCTGAAACGGCGTTTTCTGACATTTCAGGCTCTAACTTCAAAAATCATGCAAAACACTTCTAACACCTTCAGATATGTTTCTCTGTGTTGCAAAATAGGTTTTATTCATGCACAGACTGCAAATTTAAAGTGGGACAGAGATTCAGCTTGCATTGCCTGAACCAACTTTGTTCTGCGCTGAAAAGCTGTTTTCTGACATTTCAGGGTCTAACTTCAAAAATCATGCAAAACACTTCTAACAGCTTCAGATATGTTTCTCTGTGTTGCAAAATAGGTTTTATTCATGCACAGACTGCAATTTTAATTTTTGGCAGAGTTTAAGCTTGCATTGCCTGAACCAAGTTTGTTATGTGCTGAAACGGCGTTTTCTGACATTTCAGGCTCTAACTTCAAAACTCATGCAAAACACTTCTAACACCTTCAGATATGTTTCTCTGTGTTGCAAAATAGGTTTTATTCATGCACAGACTGCAATTTTTATTTTGGACCGAGTTTCAGCTTGCATTGCCATAACCAAGTTTGTTATGTGCTGAAACGCCGTTTTCTGACATTTCAGGCTCTAACTTCAAAAATCATGCAAAACACTTCTAACACCTTCAGATATGTTTCTCTGTGTTGCAAAATAGGTTTTATTCATGCACAGACTGCAATATTAATTTTGGACCGAGTTTCAGCTTGCATTGCCAGAACCAAGTATGTTAAGTGCCGAAACGCTGTTTTCTGACATTTCAGGCTTTAACTTAAAAAATCATGCAAAACACTTCTAACACCTTCAGATATGTTTCTCTGTGTTGCAAAATAGGTTTTATTCATGCACAGACTGCAATTTTAATTTTGGGCCGAGTTTCAGCTTGCATTGCCTGAACCAAGTTTGTTATGTGCTGAAACGGCGTTTTCTGACATTTCAGGGTCTAACTTCAAAAATCATGCAAAACACTTCTAACAGCTTCAGATATGTTTCTCTGTGTTGCAAAATAGGTTTTATTCATGCACAGACTGCAATTTTAATTTTTGGCCGAGTTTAAGCTTGCATTGCCTGAACCAAGTTTGTTATGTGCTGAAACGGCGTTTTCTGACATTTCAGACTCTAACTTCAAAAATCATGCAAAACACTTCTAACACCTTCAGATATGTTTCTCTGTGTTGCAAAATAGGTTTTATTCATGCACAGACTGCAATTTTTATTTTGGACCGAGTTTCAGCTTGCATTGCCATAACCAAGTTTGTTATGTGCTGAAACGCCGTTTTCTGACATTTCAGGCCCTAACTTCAAAAATCATGCAAAACACTTTTAACACCTTCAGATATGTTTCTCTGTGTTGCAAAATAGGTTTTATTCATGCACAGACTGCAATTTTTATTTTGGACCGAGTTTCAGCTTGCATTGCCATAACCAAGTTTGTTATGTGCTGAAACGCCGTTTTCTGACATTTCAGGCTCTAACTTCAAAAATCATGCAAAACACTTCTAACACCTTCAGATATGTTTCTCTGTGTTGCAAAATAGGTTTTATTCATGCACAGAGTGTAAATTTAAAGTGGGACAGAGATTCAGCTTGCATTGCCTGAACCAACTTTGTTCTGCGCTGAAACGGCGTTTTCTGACATTTCAGGCTCTAACTTCAAAAATCATGCAAAACACTTCTAACACCTTCAGATATGTTTCTCTGTGTTGCAAAATAGGTTTTATTCATGCACAGACTGCAATTTTAATTTTGGACCGAGTTTCAGCTTGCATTGCTTGAACCAACTTTGTTCTGCGCTGAAACGCTGTTTTCTGACAGTTCAGGGTCTAACTTCAAAAATCATGCAAAACACTTCTAACAGCTTCAGATATGTTTCTCTGTGTTGCAAAATAGGTTTTATTCATGCACAGACTGCAATTTTAATTTTTGGCCGAGTTTAAGCTTGCATTGCCTGAACCAAGTTTGTTATGTGCTGAAACGGCGTTTTCTGACATTTCAGGCTCTAACTTCAAAAATCATGCAAAACACTTTTAACACCTTCAGATATGTTTCTCTGTGTTGCAAAATAGGTTTTATTCATGCAGAGACTGCAATTTTAATTTTGGACCGAGTTTCAGCTTGCATTGCCAGAACCAAGTTTGTTAAGTGCTGAAACGCCGTTTTCTGACATTTCAGGCTCTAACTTCAAAAATCATGCAAAACACTTCTAACACCTTCAGATATGTTTCTCTGTGTTGCAAAATAGGTTTTATTCATGCACAGACTGCAATATTAATTTTGGACCGAGTTTCAGCTTGCATTGCCAGAACCAAGTTTGTTAAGTGCTGAAACGCTGTTTTCTGACATTTCAGGCTTTAACTTAAAAAATCATGCAAAACACTTCTAACACCTTCAGATATGTTTCTCTGTGTTGCAAAATAGGTTTTATTCATGCACAGACTGCAAATTTAAAGTGGGACAGAGATTCAGCTTGCATTGCCTGAACCAACTTTGTTCTGCGCTGAAAAGCTGTTTTCTGACATTTCAGGGTCTAACTTCAAAAATCATGCAAAACACTTCTAACAGCTTCAGATATGTTTCTCTGTGTTGCAAAATAGGTTTTATTCATGCACAGACTGCAATTTTAATTTTGGACCGAGTTTCAGCTTGCATTGCCAGAACCAAGTTTGTTAAGTGCTGAAACGCTGTTTTCTGACATTTCAGGGTCTAACTTCAAAAATCATGCAAAACACTTCTAACAGCTTCAGATATGTTTCTCTGTGTTGCAAAATAGGTTTTATTCATGCACAGACTGCAATTTTAATTTTTGGCCGAGTTTAAGCTTGCATTGCCTGAACCAAGTTTGTTATGTGCTGAAACGGCGTTTTCTGACATTTCAGACTCTAACTTCAAAAATCATGCAAAACACTTCTAACACCTTCAGATATGTTTCTCTGTGTTGCAAAATAGGTTTTATTCATGCACAGACTGCAATTTTTATTTTGGACCGAGTTTCAGCTTGCATTGCCATAACCAAGTTTGTTATGTGCTGAAACGCCGTTTTCTGACATTTCAGGCTCTAACTTCAAAAATCATGCAAAACACTTTTAACACCTTCAGATATGTTTCTCTGTGTTGCAAAATAGGTTTTATTCATGCAGAGACTGCAATTTTAATTTTGGACCGAGTTTCAGCTTGCATTGCCAGAACCAAGTTTGTTAAGTGCTGAAACGCCGTTTTCTGACATTTCAGGCTCTAACTTCAAAAATCATGCAAAACACTTCTAACACCTTCAGATATGTTTCTCTGTGTTGCAAAATAGGTTTTATTCATGCACAGACTGCAATTTTTATTTTGGACCGAGTTTCAGCTTGCATTGCCATAACCAAGTTTGTTATGTGCTGAAACGCCGTTTTCTGACATTTCAGGCTCTAACTTCAAAAATCATGCAAAACACTTTTAACACCTTCAGATATGTTT
Source organism: Garra rufa (assembly GCF_049309525.1). Lineage (NCBI taxonomy): Eukaryota > Metazoa > Chordata > Actinopteri > Cypriniformes > Cyprinidae > Garra > Garra rufa. The sequence goes on along the minus strand of NW_027394442.1, from coordinate 16,816 downwards.
CTCTGTGTTGCAAAATAGGTTTTATTCATGCAGAGACTGCAATTTTAATTTTGGACCGAGTTTCAGCTTGCATTGCCAGAACCAAGTTTGTTAAGTGCTGAAACGGCGTTTTCTGACATTTCAGGCTCTAACTTCAAAAATCATGCAAAACACTTCTAACACCTTCAGATATGTTTCTCTGTGTTGCAAAATAGGTTTTATTCATGCACAGACTGCAATTTTTATTTTGGACCGAGTTTCAGCTTGCATTGCCATAACCAAGTTTGTTATGTGCTGAAACGCCGTTTTCTGACATTTCAGGCTCTAACTTCAAAAATCATGCAAAACACTTCTAACACCTTCAGATATGTTTCTCTGTGTTGCAAAATAGGTTTTATTCATGCACAGAGTGTAAATTTAAAGTGGGACAGAGATTCAGCTTGCATTGCCTGAACCAACTTTGTTCTGCGCTGAAAAGCTGTTTTCTGACATTTCAGGGTCTAACTTCAAAAATCATGCAAAACACTTCTAACAGCTTCAGATATGTTTCTCTATGTTGCAAAATAGGTTTTATTCATGCACAGACTGCAATTTTAATTTTTGGCCGAGTTTAAGCTTGCATTGCCTGAACCAAGTTTGTTATGTGCTGAAACGGCGTTTTCTGACATTTCAGGCTCTAACTTCAAAAATCATGCAAAACACTTCTAACACCTTCAGATATGTTTCTCTGTGTTGCAAAATAGGTTTTATTCATGCACAGACTGCAATTTTAATTTTGGACCGAGTTTCAGCTTGCATTGCCAGAACCAAGTTTGTTAAGTGCTGAAACGCTGTTTTCTGACATTTCAGGGTCTAACTTCAAAAAATCATGCAAAACACTTCTAACACCTTCAGATATGTTTCTCTGTGTTGCAAAATAGGTTTTATTCATGCACAGAGTGTAAATTTAAAGTGGGACAGAGATTCAGCTTGCATTGCTTGAACCAACTTTGTTCTGCGCTGAAACGCTGTTTTCTGACATTTCAGGGTCTAACTTCAAAAATCATGCAAAACACTTCTAACACCTTCAGATATGTTTCTCTGTGTTGCAAAATAGGTTTTATTCATGCACAGACTGCAAATTTAAAGTGGGACAGAGATTCAGCTTGCATTGCCTGAACCAACTTTGTTCTGCGCTGAAAAGCTGTTTTCTGACATTTCAGGGTCTAACTTCAAAAATCATGCAAAACACTTCTAACAGCTTCAGATATGTTTCTCTGTGTTGCAAAATAGGTTTTATTCATGCACAGACTGCAATTTTAATTTTGGACCGAGTTTCAGCTTGCATTGCCAGAACCAAGTTTGTTAAGTGCTGAAACGCTGTTTTCTGACATTTCAGGCTCTAACTTAAAAAATCATGCAAAAACACTTCTAACACCTTCAGATATGTTTCTCTGTGTTGCAAAATAGGTTTTATTCATGCACAGACTGCAATTTTAAGTTTTGGCCGAGTTTCAGCTTGCATTGCCTGAACCAAGTTTGTTATGTGCTGAAACGCTGTTTTCTGACATTTCAGGCTTTAACTTCAAAAATCATGCAAAACACTTCTAACACCTTCAGATATGTTTCTCTGTGTTGCAAAATAGGTTTTATTCATGCACAGACTGCAATTTTAATTTTGGACCGAGTTTCAGCTTGCATTGCCAGAACCAAGTTTGTTAAGTGCTGAAACGCCGTTTTCTGACATTTCAGGCTCTAACTTCAAAAATCATGCAAAACACTTCTAACACCTTCAGATATGTTTCTCTGTGTTGCAAAATAGGTTTTATTCATGCACAGACTGCAATATTAATTTTGGACCGAGTTTCAGCTTGCATTGCCAGAACCAAGTATGTTAAGTGCCGAAACGCTGTTTTCTGACATTTCAGGCTTTAACTTAAAAAATCATGCAAAACACTTCTAACACCTTCAGATATGTTTCTCTGTGTTGCAAAATAGGTTTTATTCATGCACAGACTGCAATTTTAATTTTGGGCCGAGTTTCAGCTTGCATTGCCTGAACCAAGTTTGTTATGTGCTGAAACGGCGTTTTCTGACATTTCAGGGTCTAACTTCAAAAATCATGCAAAACACTTCTAACAGCTTCAGATATGTTTCTCTGTGTTGCAAAATAGGTTTTATTCATGCACAGACTGCAATTTTAATTTTTGGCCGAGTTTAAGCTTGCATTGCCTGAACCAAGTTTGTTATGTGCTGAAACGGCGTTTTCTGACATTTCAGGCTTTAACTTAAAAAATCATGCAAAACACTTCTAACACCTTCAGATATGTTTCTCTGTGTTGCAAAATAGGTTTTATTCATGCACAGACTGCAATTTTAATTTTTGGCCGAGTTTAAGCTTGCATTGCCTGAACCAAGTTTGTTATGTGCTGAAACGGCGTTTTCTGACATTTCAGGCTTTAACTTAAAAAATCATGCAAAACACTTCTAACACCTTCAGATATGTTTCTCTGTGTTGCAAAATAGGTTTTATTCATGCACAGACTGCAATTTTTATTTTGGACCGAGTTTCAGCTTGCATTGCCATAACCAAGTTTGTTATGTGCTGAAACGCCGTTTTCTGACATTTCAGGCTCTAACTTCAAAAATCATGCAAAACACTTTTAACACCTTCAGATATGTTTCTCTGTGTTGCAAAATAGGTTTTATTCATGCAGAGACTGCAATTTTAATTTTGGACCGAGTTTCAGCTTGCATTGCCAGAACCAAGTTTGTTATGTGCTGAAACGGCGTTTTCTGACATTTCAGGCTCTAACTTCAAAAATCATGCAAAACACTTCTAACACCTTCAGATATGTTTCTCTGTGTTGCAAAATAGGTTTTATTCATGCACAGACTGCAAATTTAAAGTGGGACAGAGATTCAGCTTGCATTGCCTGAACCAACTTTGTTCTGCGCTGAAAAGCTGTTTTCTGACATTTCAGGGTCTAACTTCAAAAATCATGCAAAACACTTCTAACAGCTTCAGATATGTTTCTCTGTGTTGCAAAATAGGTTTTATTCATGCACAGACTGCAATTTTAATTTTTGGCCGAGTTTAAACTTGCATTGCCTGAACCAAGTTTGTTATGTGCTGAAACGGCGTTTTCTGACATTTCAGACTCTAACTTCAAAAATCATGCAAAACACTTCTAACACCTTCAGATATGTTTCTCTGTGTTGCAAAATAGGTTTTATTCATGCACAGACTGCAATTTTTATTTTGGACCGAGTTTCAGCTTGCATTGCCAGAACCAAGTTTGTTAAGTGCTGAAACGCCGTTTTCTGACATTTCAGGCTCTAACTTCAAAAATCATGCAAAACACTTCTAACACCTTCAGATATGTTTCTCTGTGTTGCAAAATAGGTTTTATTCATGCACAGACTGCAATTTTTATTTTGGACCGAGTTTCAGCTTGCATTGCCATAACCAAGTTTGTTATGTGCTGAAACGCCGTTTTCTGACATTTCAGGCTCTAACTTCAAAAATCATGCAAAACACTTTTAACACCTTCAGATATGTTTCTCTGTGTTGCAAAATAGGTTTTATTCATGCAGAGACTGCAATTTTAATTTTGGACCGAGTTTCAGCTTGCATTGCCAGAACCAAGTTTGTTAAGTGCTGAAACGGCGTTTTCTGACATTTCAGGCTCTAACTTCAAAAATCATGCAAAACACTTCTAACACCTTCAGATATGTTTCTCTGTGTTGCAAAATAGGTTTTATTCATGCACAGACTGCAATTTTTATTTTGGACCGAGTTTCAGCTTGCATTGCCATAACCAAGTTTGTTATGTGCTGAAACGCCGTTTTCTGACATTTCAGGCTCTAACTTCAAAAATCATGCAAAACACTTTTAACACCTTCAGATATGTTTCTCTGTGTTGCAAAATAGGTTTTATTCATGCAGAGACTGCAATTTTAATTTTGGACCGAGTTTCAGCTTGCATTGCCAGAACCAAGTTTGTTATGTGCTGAAACGGCGTTTTCTGACATTTCAGGCTCTAACTTCAAAAATCATGCAAAACACTTCTAACACCTTCAGATATGTTTCTCTGTGTTGCAAAATAGGTTTTATTCATGCACAGACTGCAAATTTAAAGTGGGACAGAGATTCAGCTTGCATTGCCTGAACCAACTTTGTTCTGCGCTGAAAAGCTGTTTTCTGACATTTCAGGGTCTAACTTCAAAAATCATGCAAAACACTTCTAACAGCTTCAGATATGTTTCTCTGTGTTGCAAAATAGGTTTTATTCATGCACAGACTGCAATTTTAATTTTTGGCCGAGTTTAAACTTGCATTGCCTGAACCAAGTTTGTTATGTGCTGAAACGGCGTTTTCTGACATTTCAGACTCTAACTTCAAAAATCATGCAAAACACTTCTAACACCTTCAGATATGTTTCTCTGTGTTGCAAAATAGGTTTTATTCATGCACAGACTGCAATTTTTATTTTGGACCGAGTTTCAGCTTGCATTGCCAGAACCAAGTTTGTTAAGTGCTGAAACGCCGTTTTCTGACATTTCAGGCTCTAACTTCAAAAATCATGCAAAACACTTCTAACACCTTCAGATATGTTTCTCTGTGTTGCAAAATAGGTTTTATTCATGCACAGACTGCAATTTTTATTTTGGACCGAGTTTCAGCTTGCATTGCCATAACCAAGTTTGTTATGTGCTGAAACGCCGTTTTCTGACATTTCAGGCTCTAACTTCAAAAATCATGCAAAACACTTTTAACACCTTCAGATATGTTTCTCTGTGTTGCAAAATAGGTTTTATTCATGCAGAGACTGCAATTTTAATTTTGGACCGAGTTTCAGCTTGCATTGCCAGAACCAAGTTTGTTAAGTGCTGAAACGGCGTTTTCTGACATTTCAGGCTCTAACTTCAAAAATCATGCAAAACACTTCTAACACCTTCAGATATGTTTCTCTGTGTTGCAAAATAGGTTTTATTCATGCACAGACTGCAATTTTTATTTTGGACCGAGTTTCAGCTTGCATTGCCATAACCAAGTTTGTTATGTGCTGAAACGCCGTTTTCTGACATTTCAGGCTCTAACTTCAAAAATCATGCAAAACACTTCTAACACCTTCAGATATGTTTCTCTGTGTTGCAAAATAGGTTTTATTCATGCACAGAGTGTAAATTTAAAGTGGGACAGAGATTCAGCTTGCATTGCCTGAACCAACTTTGTTCTGCGCTGAAAAGCTGTTTTCTGACATTTCAGGGTCTAACTTCAAAAATCATGCAAAACACTTCTAACAGCTTCAGATATGTTTCTCTATGTTGCAAAATAGGTTTTATTCATGCACAGACTGCAATTTTAATTTTGGACCGAGTTTCAGCTTGCATTGCTTGAACCAACTTTGTTCTGCGCTGAAACGCTGTTTTCTGACAGTTCAGGGTCTAACTTCAAAAATCATGCAAAACACTTCTAACAGCTTCAGATATGTTTCTCTGTGTTGCAAAATAGGTTTTATTCATGCACAGACTGCAATTTTAATTTTTGGCCGAGTTTAAGCTTGCATTGCCTGAACCAAGTTTTTTATGTGCTGAAACGGCGTTTTCTGACATTTCAGGCTCTAACTTCAAAAATCATGCAAAACACTTTTAACACCTTCAGATATGTTTCTCTGTGTTGCAAAATAGGTTTTATTCATGCAGAGACTGCAATTTTAATTTTGGACCGAGTTTCAGCTTGCATTGCCAGAACCAAGTTTGTTAAGTGCTGAAACGCCGTTTTCTGACATTTCAGGCTCTAACTTCAAAAATCATGCAAAACACTTTTAACACCTTCAGATATGTTTCTCTGTGTTGCAAAATAGGTTTTATTCATGCAGAGACTGCAATTTTAATTTTGGACCGAGTTTCAGCTTGCATTGCCAGAACCAAGTTTGTTAAGTGCTGAAACGCCGTTTTCTGACATTTCAGGCTCTAACTTCAAAAATCATGCAAAACACTTCTAACACCTTCAGATATGTTTCTCTGTGTTGCAAAATAGGTTTTATTCATGCACAGACTGCAATTTTTATTTTGGACCGAGTTTCAGCTTGCATTGCCATAACCAAGTTTGTTATGTGCTGAAACGCCGTTTTCTGACATTTCAGGCTCTAACTTCAAAAATCATGCAAAACACTTTTAACACCTTCAGATATGTTTCTCTGTGTTGCAAAATAGGTTTTATTCATGCAGAGACTGCAATTTTAATTTTGGACCGAGTTTCAGCTTGCATTGCCAGAACCAAGTTTGTTAAGTGCTGAAACGGCGTTTTCTGACATTTCAGGCTCTAACTTCAAAAATCATGCAAAACACTTCTAACACCTTCAGATATGTTTCTCTGTGTTGCAAAATAGGTTTTATTCATGCACAGACTGCAATTTTTATTTTGGACCGAGTTTCAGCTTGCATTGCCATAACCAAGTTTGTTATGTGCTGAAACGCCGTTTTCTGACATTTCAGGCTCTAACTTCAAAAATCATGCAAAACACTTCTAACACCTTCAGATATGTTTCTCTGTGTTGCAAAATAGGTTTTATTCATGCACAGAGTGTAAATTTAAAGTGGGACAGAGATTCAGCTTGCATTGCCTGAACCAACTTTGTTCTGCGCTGAAAAGCTGTTTTCTGACATTTCAGGGTCTAACTTCAAAAATCATGCAAAACACTTCTAACAGCTTCAGATATGTTTCTCTGTGTTGCAAAATAGGTTTTATTCATGCACAGACTGCAATTTTAATTTTGGACCGAGTTTCAGCTTGCATTGCCAGAACCAAGTTTGTTAAGTGCTGAAACGCTGTTTTCTGACATTTCAGGCTCTAACTTAAAAAATCATGCAAAAACACTTCTAACACCTTCAGATATGTTTCTCTGTGTTGCAAAATAGGTTTTATTCATGCACAGACTGCAATTTTAAGTTTTGGCCGAGTTTCAGCTTGCATTGCCTGAACCAAGTTTGTTATGTGCTGAAACGCTGTTTTCTGACATTTCAGGCTTTAACTTCAAAAATCATGCAAAACACTTCTAACACCTTCAGATATGTTTCTCTGTGTTGCAAAATAGGTTTTATTCATGCACAGACTGCAATTTTAATTTTGGACCGAGTTTCAGCTTGCATTGCCAGAACCAAGTTTGTTAAGTGCTGAAACGCCGTTTTCTGACATTTCAGGCTCTAACTTCAAAAATCATGCAAAACACTTCTAACACCTTCAGATATGTTTCTCTGTGTTGCAAAATAGGTTTTATTCATGCACAGACTGCAATATTAATTTTGGACCGAGTTTCAGCTTGCATTGCCAGAACCAAGTATGTTAAGTGCCGAAACGCTGTTTTCTGACATTTCAGGCTTTAACTTAAAAAATCATGCAAAACACTTCTAACACCTTCAGATATGTTTCTCTGTGTTGCAAAATAGGTTTTATTCATGCACAGACTGCAATTTTAATTTTGGGCCGAGTTTCAGCTTGCATTGCCTGAACCAAGTTTGTTATGTGCTGAAACGGCGTTTTCTGACATTTCAGGGTCTAACTTCAAAAATCATGCAAAACACTTCTAACAGCTTCAGATATGTTTCTCTGTGTTGCAAAATAGGTTTTATTCATGCACAGACTGCAATTTTAATTTTTGGCCGAGTTTAAGCTTGCATTGCCTGAACCAAGTTTGTTATGTGCTGAAACGGCGTTTTCTGACATTTCAGGCTTTAACTTAAAAAATCATGCAAAACACTTCTAACACCTTCAGATATGTTTCTCTGTGTTGCAAAATAGGTTTTATTCATGCACAGACTGCAATTTTAATTTTTGGCCGAGTTTAAGCTTGCATTGCCTGAACCAAGTTTGTTATGTGCTGAAACGGCGTTTTCTGACATTTCAGGCTTTAACTTAAAAAATCATGCAAAACACTTCTAACACCTTCAGATATGTTTCTCTGTGTTGCAAAATAGGTTTTATTCATGCACAGACTGCAATTTTTATTTTGGACCGAGTTTCAGCTTGCATTGCCATAACCAAGTTTGTTATGTGCTGAAACGCCGTTTTCTGACATTTCAGGCTCTAACTTCAAAAATCATGCAAAACACTTTTAACACCTTCAGATATGTTTCTCTGTGTTGCAAAATAGGTTTTATTCATGCAGAGACTGCAATTTTAATTTTGGACCGAGTTTCAGCTTGCATTGCCAGAACCAAGTTTGTTATGTGCTGAAACGGCGTTTTCTGACATTTCAGGCTCTAACTTCAAAAATCATGCAAAACACTTCTAACACCTTCAGATATGTTTCTCTGTGTTGCAAAATAGGTTTTATTCATGCACAGACTGCAAATTTAAAGTGGGACAGAGATTCAGCTTGCATTGCCTGAACCAACTTTGTTCTGCGCTGAAAAGCTGTTTTCTGACATTTCAGGGTCTAACTTCAAAAATCATGCAAAACACTTCTAACAGCTTCAGATATGTTTCTCTGTGTTGCAAAATAGGTTTTATTCATGCACAGACTGCAATTTTAATTTTTGGCCGAGTTTAAACTTGCATTGCCTGAACCAAGTTTGTTATGTGCTGAAACGGCGTTTTCTGACATTTCAGACTCTAACTTCAAAAATCATGCAAAACACTTCTAACACCTTCAGATATGTTTCTCTGTGTTGCAAAATAGGTTTTATTCATGCACAGACTGCAATTTTTATTTTGGACCGAGTTTCAGCTTGCATTGCCAGAACCAAGTTTGTTAAGTGCTGAAACGCCGTTTTCTGACATTTCAGGCTCTAACTTCAAAAATCATGCAAAACACTTCTAACACCTTCAGATATGTTTCTCTGTGTTGCAAAATAGGTTTTATTCATGCACAGACTGCAATTTTTATTTTGGACCGAGTTTCAGCTTGCATTGCCATAACCAAGTTTGTTATGTGCTGAAACGCCGTTTTCTGACATTTCAGGCTCTAACTTCAAAAATCATGCAAAACACTTTTAACACCTTCAGATATGTTTCTCTGTGTTGCAAAATAGGTTTTATTCATGCAGAGACTGCAATTTTAATTTTGGACCGAGTTTCAGCTTGCATTGCCAGAACCAAGTTTGTTAAGTGCTGAAACGGCGTTTTCTGACATTTCAGGCTCTAACTTCAAAAATCATGCAAAACACTTTTAACACCTTCAGATATGATTCTCTGTGTTGCAAAATAGGTTTTATTCATGCACAGAGTGTAAATTTAAAGTGGGACAGAGATTCAGCTTGCATTGCCTGAACCAACTTTGTTCTGCGCTGAAAAGCTGTTTTCTGACATTTCAGGGTCTAACTTCAAAAATCATGCAAAACACTTCTAACAGCTTCAGATATGTTTCTCTATGTTGCAAAATAGGTTTTATTCATGCACAGACTGCAATTTTAATTTTGGACCGAGTTTCAGCTTGCATTGCTTGAACCAACTTTGTTCTGCGCTGAAACGCTGTTTTCTGACAGTTCAGGGTCTAACTTCAAAAATCATGCAAAACACTTCTAACAGCTTCAGATATGTTTCTCTGTGTTGCAAAATAGGTTTTATTCATGCACAGACTGCAATTTTAATTTTTGGCCGAGTTTAAGCTTGCATTGCCTGAACCAAGTTTTTTATGTGCTGAAACGGCGTTTTCTGACATTTCAGGCTCTAACTTCAAAAATCATGCAAAACACTTTTAACACCTTCAGATATGTTTCTCTGTGTTGCAAAATAGGTTTTATTCATGCAGAGACTGCAATTTTAATTTTGGACCGAGTTTCAGCTTGCATTGCCAGAACCAAGTTTGTTAAGTGCTGAAACGCCGTTTTCTGACATTTCAGGCTCTAACTTCAAAAATCATGCAAAACACTTCTAACACCTTCAGATATGTTTCTCTGTGTTGCAAAATAGGTTTTATTCATGCACAGACTGCAATATTAATTTTGGACCGAGTTTCAGCTTGCATTGCCAGAACCAAGTTTGTTAAGTGCTGAAACGCTGTTTTCTGACATTTCAGGCTTTAACTTAAAAAATCATGCAAAACACTTCTAACACCTTCAGATATGTTTCTCTGTGTTGCAAAATAGGTTTTATTCATGCACAGACTGCAATTTTAATTTTTGGCAGAGTTTAAGCTTGCATTGCCTGAACCAAGTTTGTTATGTGCTGAAACGGCGTTTTCTGACATTTCAGGCTCTAACTTCAAAAATCATGCAAAACACTTTTAACACCTTCAGATATGTTTCTCTGTGTTGCAAAATAGGTTTTATTCATGCAGAGACTGCAATTTTAATTTTGGACCGAGTTTCAGCTTGCATTGCCAGAACCAAGTTTGTTAAGTGCTGAAACGCCGTTTTCTGACATTTCAGGCTCTAACTTCAAAAATCATGCAAAACACTTCTAACACCTTCAGATATGTTTCTCTGTGTTGCAAAATAGGTTTTATTCATGCACAGACTGCAATATTAATTTTGGACCGAGTTTCAGCTTGCATTGCCAGAACCAAGTTTGTTAAGTGCTGAAACGCTGTTTTCTGACATTTCAGGCTTTAACTTAAAAAATCATGCAAAACACTTCTAACACCTTCAGATATGTTTCTCTGTGTTGCAAAATAGGTTTTATTCATGCACAGACTGCAATTTTAAGTTTTGGCCGAGTTTCAGCTTGCATTGCCTGAACCAAGTTTGTTATGTGCTGAAACGCTGTTTTCTGACATTTCAGGCTTTAACTTCAAAAATCATGCAAAACACTTCTAACACCTTCAGATATGTTTCTCTGTGTTGCAAAATAGGTTTTATTCATGCACAGACTGCAATTTTAATTTTTGGCCGAGTTTAAGCTTGCATTGCCTGAACCAAGTTTGTTATGTGCTGAAACGGCGTTTTCTGACATTTCAGGCTCTAACTTCAAAAATCATGCAAAACACTTCTAACACCTTCAGATATGTTTCTCTGTGTTGCAAAATAGGTTTTATTCATGCACAGACTGCAAATTTAAAGTGGGACAGAGATTCAGCTTGCATTGCCTGAACCAACTTTGTTCTGCGCTGAAAAGCTGTTTTCTGACATTTCAGGGTCTAACTTCAAAAATCATGCAAAACACTTCTAACAGCTTCAGATATGTTTCTCTGTGTTGCAAAATAGGTTTTATTCATGCACAGAGTGCAATTTTAATTTTGGACCGAGTTTCAGCTTGCATTGCCAGAACCAAGTTTGTTAAGTGCTGAAACGCTGTTTTCTGACATTTCAGGCTCTAACTTAAAAAATCATGCAAAACACTTCTAACAGCTTCAGATATGTTTCTCTGTGTTGCAAAATAGGTTTTATTCATGCACAGACTGCAATTTTAATTTTTGGCCGAGTTTAAGCTTGCATTGCCTGAACCAAGTTTGTTATGTGCTGAAACGGCGTTTTCTGACATTTCAGACTCTAACTTCAAAAATCATGCAAAACACTTCTAACACCTTCAGATATGTTTCTCTGTGTTGCAAAATAGGTTTTATTCATGCACAGACTGCAATTTTAATTTTTGGCCGAGTTTAAGCTTGCATTGCCTGAACCAAGTTTGTTATGTGCTGAAACGGCGTTTTCTGACATTTCAGGCTCTAACTTCAAAAATCATGCAAAACACTTCTAACACCTTCAGATATGTTTCTCTGTGTTGCAAAATAGGTTTTATTCATGCACAGACTGCAAATTTAAAGTGGGACAGAGATTCAGCTTGCATTGCCTGAACCAACTTTGTTCTGCGCTGAAAAGCTGTTTTCTGACATTTCAGGGTCTAACTTCAAAAATCATGCAAAACACTTCTAACAGCTTCAGATATGTTTCTCTGTGTTGCAAAATAGGTTTTATTCATGCACAGAGTGCAATTTTAATTTTGGACCGAGTTTCAGCTTGCATTGCCAGAACCAAGTTTGTTAAGTGCTGAAACGCTGTTTTCTGACATTTCAGGCTCTAACTTAAAAAATCATGCAAAACACTTCTAACACCTTCAGATATGTTTCTCTGTGTTGCAAAATAGGTTTTATTCATGCACAGACTGCAATTTTAAGTTTTGGCCGAGTTTCAGCTTGCATTGCCTGAACCAAGTTTGTTATGTGCTGAAACGCTGTTTTCTGACATTTCAGGCTTTAACTTCAAAAATCATGCAAAACACTTCTAACACCTTCAGATATGTTTCTCTGTGTTGCAAAATAGGTTTTATTCATGCACAGACTGCAATTTTAATTTTGGACCGAGTTTCAGCTTGCATTGCCAGAACCAAGTTTGTTAAGTGCTGAAACGCCGTTTTCTGACATTTCAGGCTCTAACTTCAAAAATCATGCAAAACACTTCTAACACCTTCAGATATGTTTCTCTGTGTTGCAAAATAGGTTTTATTCATGCACAATCTGCAATTTTTATTTTGGACCGAGTTTCAGCTTGCATTGCCATAACCAAGTTTGTTATGTGCTGAAACGCCGTTTTCTGACATTTCAGGCTCTAACTTCAAAAATCATGCAAAACACTTCTAACACCTTCAGATATGTTTCTCTGTGTTGCAAAATAGGTTTTATTCATGCACAGAGTGTAAATTTAAAGTGGGACAGAGATTCAGCTTGCATTGCCTGAACCAACTTTGTTCTGCGCTGAAAAGCTGTTTTCTGACATTTCAGGGTCTAACTTCAAAAATCATGAAAAACACTTCTAACACCTTCAGATATGTTTCTCTGTGTTGCAAAATAGGTTTTATTCATGCACAGACTGCAATTTTTATTTTGGACCGAGTTTCAGCTTGCATTGCCATAACCAAGTTTGTTATGTGCTGAAACGCCGTTTTCTGACATTTCAGGCTCTAACTTCAAAAATCATGCAAAACACTTCTAACACCTTCAGATATGTTTCTCTGTGTTGCAAAATAGGTTTTATTCATGCACAGACTGCAATATTAATTTTGGACCGAGTTTCAGCTTGCATTGCCAGAACCAAGTATGTTAAGTGCCGAAACGCTGTTTTCTGACATTTCAGGCTTTAACTTAAAAAATCATGCAAAACACTTCTAACACCTTCAGATATGTTTCTCTGTGTTGCAAAATAGGTTTTATTCATGCACAGACTGCAATTTTAATTTTGGGCCGAGTTTCAGCTTGCATTGCCTGAACCAAGTTTGTTATGTGCTGAAAAGGCGTTTTCTGACATTTCAGGGTCTAACTTCAAAAATCATGCAAAACACTTCTAACAGCTTCAGATATGTTTCTCTGTGTTGCAAAATAGGTTTTATTCATGCACAGACTGCAATTTTAATTTTTGGCCGAGTTTAAGCTTGCATTGCCTGAACCAAGTTTGTTATGTGCTGAAACGGCGTTTTCTGACATTTCAGACTCTAACTTCAAAAATCATGCAAAACACTTCTAACACCTTCAGATATGTTTCTCTGTGTTGCAAAATAGGTTTTATTCATGCACAGACTGCAATTTTTATTTTGGACCGAGTTTCAGCTTGCATTGCCATAACCAAGTTTGTTATGTGCTGAAACGCCGTTTTCTGACATTTCAGGCTCTAACTTCAAAAATCATGCAAAACACTTTTAACACCTTCAGATATGTTTCTCTGTGTTGCAAAATAGGTTTTATTCATGCACAGACTGCAATTTTTATTTTGGACCGAGTTTCAGCTTGCATTGCCATAACCAAGTTTGTTATGTGCTGAAACGCCGTTTTCTGACATTTCAGGCTCTAACTTAAAAAATCATGCAAAACACTTCTAACACCTTCAGATATGTTTCTCTGTGTTGCAAAATAGGTTTTATTCATGCACAGAGTGTAAATTTAAAGTGGGACAGAGATTCAGCTTGCATTGCCTGAACCAACTTTGTTCTGCGCTGAAACGGCGTTTTCTGACATTTCAGGCTCTAACTTCAAAAATCATGCAAAACACTTCTAACACCTTCAGATATGTTTCTCTGTGTTGCAAAATAGGTTTTATTCATGCACAGACTGCAATTTTAATTTTGGACCGAGTTTCAGCTTGCATTGCTTGAACCAACTTTGTTCTGCGCTGAAACGCTGTTTTCTGACAGTTCAGGGTCTAACTTCAAAAATCATGCAAAACACTTCTAACAGCTTCAGATATGTTTCTCTGTGTTGCAAAATAGGTTTTATTCATGCACAGACTGCAATTTTAATTTTTGGCCGAGTTTAAGCTTGCATTGCCTGAACCAAGTTTGTTATGTGCTGAAACGGCGTTTTCTGACATTTCAGGCTCTAACTTCAAAAATCATGCAAAACACTTTTAACACCTTCAGATATGTTTCTCTGTGTTGCAAAATAGGTTTTATTCATGCAGAGACTGCAATTTTAATTTTGGACCGAGTTTCAGCTTGCATTGCCAGAACCAAGTTTGTTAAGTGCTGAAACGCCGTTTTCTGACATTTCAGGCTCTAACTTCAAAAATCATGCAAAACACTTCTAACACCTTCAGATATGTTTCTCTGTGTTGCAAAATAGGTTTTATTCATGCACAGACTGCAATATTAATTTTGGACCGAGTTTCAGCTTGCATTGCCAGAACCAAGTTTGTTAAGTGCTGAAACGCTGTTTTCTGACATTTCAGGCTTTAACTTAAAAAATCATGCAAAACACTTCTAACACCTTCAGATATGTTTCTCTGTGTTGCAAAATAGGTTTTATTCATGCACAGACTGCAAATTTAAAGTGGGACAGAGATTCAGCTTGCATTGCCTGAACCAACTTTGTTCTGCGCTGAAAAGCTGTTTTCTGACATTTCAGGGTCTAACTTCAAAAATCATGCAAAACACTTCTAACAGCTTCAGATATGTTTCTCTGTGTTGCAAAATAGGTTTTATTCATGCACAGACTGCAATTTTAATTTTGGACCGAGTTTCAGCTTGCATTGCCAGAACCAAGTTTGTTAAGTGCTGAAACGCTGTTTTCTGACATTTCAGGCTCTAACTTAAAAAATCATGCAAAACACTTCTAACACCTTCAGATATGTTTCTCTGTGTTGCAAAATAGGTTTTATTCATGCACAGACTGCAATTTTAAGTTTTGGCCGAGTTTCAGCTTGCATTGCCTGAACCAAGTTTGTTATGTGCTGAAACGCTGTTTTCTGACATTTCAGGCTTTAACTTCAAAAATCATGCAAAACACTTCTAACACCTTCAGATATGTTTCTCTGTGTTGCAAAATAGGTTTTATTCATGCACAGACTGCAATTTTAATTTTGGACCGAGTTTCAGCTTGCATTGCCAGAACCAAGTTTGTTAAGTGCTGAAACGCCGTTTTCTGACATTTCAGGCTCTAACTTCAAAAATCATGCAAAACACTTCTAACACCTTCAGATATGTTTCTCTGTGTTGCAAAATAGGTTTTATTCATGCACAATCTGCAATTTTTATTTTGGACCGAGTTTCAGCTTGCATTGCCATAACCAAGTTTGTTATGTGCTGAAACGCCGTTTTCTGACATTTCAGGCTCTAACTTCAAAAATCATGCAAAACACTTCTAACACCTTCAGATATGTTTCTCTGTGTTGCAAAATAGGTTTTATTCATGCACAGAGTGTAAATTTAAAGTGGGACAGAGATTCAGCTTGCATTGCCTGAACCAACTTTGTTCTGCGCTGAAAAGCTGTTTTCTGACATTTCAGGGTCTAACTTCAAAAATCATGCAAAACACTTCTAACAGCTTCAGATATGTTTCTCTGTGTTGCAAAATAGGTTTTATTCATGCACAGACTGCAATTTTAATTTTTGGCAGAGTTTAAGCTTGCATTGCCTGAACCAAGTTTGTTATGTGCTGAAACGGCGTTTTCTGACATTTCAGGCTCTAACTTCAAAAATCATGCAAAACACTTCTAACACCTTCAGATATGTTTCTCTGTGTTGCAAAATAGGTTTTATTCATGCACAGACTGCAATTTTTATTTTGGACCGAGTTTCAGCTTGCATTGCCATAACCAAGTTTGTTATGTGCTGAAACGCCGTTTTCTGACATTTCAGGCTCTAACTTCAAAAATCATGCAAAACACTTCTAACACCTTCAGATATGTTTCTCTGTGTTGCAAAATAGGTTTTATTCATGCACAGACTGCAATATTAATTTTGGACCGAGTTTCAGCTTGCATTGCTTGAACCAACTTTGTTCTGCGCTGAAACGCTGTTTTCTGACAGTTCAGGGTCTAACTTCAAAAATCATGCAAAACACTTCTAACAGCTTCAGATATGTTTCTCTGTGTTGCAAAATAGGTTTTATTCATGCACAGACTGCAATTTTAATTTTTGGCCGAGTTTAAGCTTGCATTGCCTGAACCAAGTTTGTTATGTGCTGAAACGGCGTTTTCTGACATTTCAGGCTCTAACTTCAAAAATCATGCAAAACACTTTTAACACCTTCAGATATGTTTCTCTGTGTTGCAAAATAGGTTTTATTCATGCAGAGACTGCAATTTTAATTTTGGACCGAGTTTCAGCTTGCATTGCCAGAACCAAGTTTGTTAAGTGCTGAAACGCCGTTTTCTGACATTTCAGGCTCTAACTTCAAAAATCATGCAAAACACTTCTAACACCTTCAGATATGTTTCTCTGTGTTGCAAAATAGGTTTTATTCATGCACAGACTGCAATATTAATTTTGGACCGAGTTTCAGCTTGCATTGCCAGAACCAAGTTTGTTAAGTGCTGAAACGCTGTTTCTGACATTTCAGGCTTTAACTTAAAAAATCATGCAAAACACTTCTAACACCTTCAGATATGTTTCTCTGTGTTGCAAAATAGGTTTTATTCATGCACAGACTGCAATTTTAAGTTTTGGCCGAGTTTCAGCTTGCATTGCCTGAACCAAGTTTGTTAT